>NC_045444.1:37200793-37370996 GCF_002776525.5 Piliocolobus tephrosceles | reverse complement strand
TTCTGCTAGCTTTTGAATGTGTTTGCTCTTGCCTCTCTAGTTCTTTTAATTGTGATGTTAGAGTGTCAATTTTAGATCTTTCCTGCTTTCTCTTGTGGGCACTTAGTGCTATAAATTTCCCTCTACATACTGCTTTAAATGTGTCCCAGAGATTCTGGTATGTTGTATCTTTGTTCTCATTGGATTCAAAGAACATCTTTATTTCTGCTTTCATTTCGTTATGTACCCAGTAGTCATTCAGGAGCAGGTTGTTCAGTTTCCATGTAGTTGAGTGGTTTTGATTGAATTTCTTAGTCCTGAGTTCTAGTTTGATTGCACTGTGGTCAGAGAGACAGTTTGTTATAATTTCTGTTCTTTTACATTTGCTGAGGAGTGCTTTACTTCCAATTATGTGGTCAATTTTGGAATAAGTGTGATGTGGTGCTGAGAAGAATGTATATTCTGTTGATTTGGGGTGGAGAGTTCTATAGATGTCTATTAGGTCCGCTTGGTGCAGAGATGAGTTCAATTCCTGGATATCCTTGTTAACTTTCTGTCTCGTTGATCTGTCTAATGTTGACAGTGGAGTGTTGAAGTCTCCTATTTTTATTGTATGGGAGTCTAAGTCTCTTTGTAAGTCTCTAAGGACTTCTTTATGAATCTGGGTGCTCCTGTATTAGGTGCATATATATTTAGGATAGTTAGCTCTTCCTGTTGGATTGATCCCTTTACCATTATGTAATGGCCTTCTTTGTCTCTTTTGATCTTTGATGGTTTAAAGTCTGTTTTATCAGAGACTAGGATTGCAACCCCTGCTTTTTTTTGTTCTCCATTTGCTTGGTAGATCTTCCTCCATCCTTTTATTTTGAGCCTATGTATGTCTCTGCATGTGAGATGGGTCTCCTGAAGACAGCAGACTGATGGGTCTTGACTCTTTATCCAGTTTGCCAGTCTGTGTCTTTTAATTGGAGCATTTAGTCCATTTACATTTAAGGTTAATATTGTTATGTGTGATCTTGATCCTGCCATTATGATATTAACTGGTTATTTTGCTCATTAGTTGATGCAGTTTCTTCCTAGGCTCGATGGTCTTTACATTTTGGCATGTTTTTGCAGTGGCTGGTACCGGTTGTTCCTTTCCATGTTTAGGGCTTCCTTCAGGGTCTCTTGTAAGGCAGGCCTGGTGATGACAAAATCTCTAAGCATTTGCTTATCTGTAAAGAATTTTATTTCTCCTTCACTTATGAAACTTAGTTTGGCTGGATATGAAATTCTGGGTTTAAAATTCTTTTCTTTAAGAACGTTGAATATTGGCCCCCACTCTCTTCTGGCTTGTAGAGTTTCTGCCGAGAGATCTGCTGTCAGTCTGATGGGCTTCCCTTTGTGGGTAACCCGACCTTTCTCTCTGGCTGCCCTTAAGATTTTTTCCTTCATTTCAACTTTGGTGAATCTGGCAATTATGTGTCTTGGAGTTGCTCTTCTGGAGGAGTATCTTTGTGGCGTTCTCTGTATTTCCTGAATTTGAATGTTGGCCTGGCCTGCTAGGTTGGGGAAGTTCTCCTGGATGATATCCTGTAGAGTGTTTTCCAATTTGGTTCCATTTTCCCCCTCACTTTCAGGCACCCCAATCAGACGTAGATTTGGTCTTTTGACATAATCCCATACTTCTTGCAGGCTTTGTTCATTTCTTTTTCTTCTTTTTTCTTTTGGTTTCTCTTCTCGCTTCATTTCATTCATTTGATCCTCAATCGCTGATACTCTTTCTTCCAGTTGATCGAGTCGGTTACTGAAGCTTGTGCATTTGTCACGTATTTCTCGTGTCATGGTTTTCATCTCTGTCATTTCGTTTATGACCTTCTCTGCATTAATTAGTCTAGCTGTCAATTCTTCCACTTTTTTTTCAAGATTTTTAGTTTCTTTGCGCTGGGTACGTAATTCCTCCTTTAGCTCTGAGAGGTTTGATGGACTGAAGCCTTCTTCTCTCATCTCATCAAAATCATTCTCTGACCAGCTTTGATCCGTTGCTGGCGATGGGCTGTGCTCCTTTGCAGGAGGAGATGCACTCTTATTTTTTGAATTTCCAGCTTTTCTGCCCTGCTTTTTCCCCATCTTTGTGGTTTTATCTGTCACTGGTCTTTGATGATGGTGACGTACTGATGGGGTTTTGATATAGGTGTCCTTCCTGTTTGATAGGTTTCCTTCTGACTGTCAGGACCCTCAGCTATAGGTCTGTTGGAGATTGCTTGAGGTCCACTCCAGACCCTGTTTGCCTGGGTATCAGCAGCAGAGGTTGCAGAAGATAGAATATTGCTGAACAGCGAGTGCACCTGTCTGATTCTTGCTTTGGAAGCTTCCTCTCAGGGGTGTACTCCACCCTGTGAGGTGTGGGGTGTCAGACTGCCCCTAGTGGGGGATGTCTCCCAGTTAGGCTACTCAGGGGTCGGTGACCCACTTGAGCAGGCAGACTGCCCCTTCTCAGATCTCAACCTCCGTGTTGGGAGATCCACTGCTCTCCTCAAAGCTGTCAGACAGAGTCGTTCGCGTTTCACAGGCTTCTACTCCTTTAGCTGAGCCCTGTCCCCAGAGGCGCAGTCTACAGAGACAGGCAGGTTTCCTTGAGCTGCTGTGAGCTCCACCCAGTTCCAGCTTCCCAGCGGCTTTAGTTACCTACTTAAGCCTCAGCGATGGCGGGCGCCCCTCCCCCAGCCTCGCTGCTGCCTTGCGGTTAGATTGCCGCAGACTGCTGTGTTAGCAAGGAGGGAGGCTCCGTGGGCGTGGGACCCTCCCGGCCAGGTGTGGGATACAATCTCCGGTGTGCCGGT
The DNA here is from genome assembly GCF_002776525.5 of Piliocolobus tephrosceles. Classification (NCBI taxonomy): domain Eukaryota; kingdom Metazoa; phylum Chordata; class Mammalia; order Primates; family Cercopithecidae; genus Piliocolobus; species Piliocolobus tephrosceles. The sequence continues at coordinate 37,368,195 of NC_045444.1, read as the reverse complement.
GTTACAGCGCAGTATTGGGGTGGGAGTTACCCGATTTTCCAGGTGTTGTGTGTTTCAGTTCCTCTGGCTAGGAAAAGGGACTCCCTTCCCCCTCGCGCTTCCCAGGTGAGGCGATGCCTCGCCCTGCTTCAGCTCTCGCTGGTCGGGCTGCAGCAGCTGACCAGCACCGATTGTCTGGCACTCCCCAGTGAGATGACCCCAGTACCTCAGTTGAAAATGCAGAAATCGCCGGTCTTCTGTGTCGCTCGCGCTGGGAGATGGAGACTGAAGCTGTTCCTATTCGGCCATCTTGCTCCGCCTCTCTAATTGTGCAGTTATTAAGAGCCCGACTAAGCTGTTCAATTTGAAGCATATTAGGCAAATGAGACTGGGCTTGGGATTAAAAGACTAACAGCCTGAGAGAGACAGAAAGAGAGATTGAATATGTGATGATTTGAGTTTATCTCTTATGGTTAGGTTTGCATTAAGCTTTCCTAACATTTGTGGATTTTGTGTAGCTGTCTGTGTGGGTTAGTTATCTTTTCTTTGTCCCTTGAACTAAGCAGCAAAGGAAATTTGTGTGTGTGGGTGGGGGAAATTTGTGTGTGCGGTGAGCGGGTGGGGGAAAGTGGCAAGTGAGAGGGTATAAATAGATCTGTCCAAATAGCTCTGCTGGGAAATCAATGCAAAGCACGTTTGCTTTCTTTTTAAAAAACCATTTTATTTCAGTCATTTTTCGGGTACAGGTGGTTTTTGGTCACATGGAAAAGTTCTTTAGTGTTGATTGCTGAGATTTTGGTGCGCCCATCACCTAAGCAGTGACACCTGAGACTATAACGTAGTCTTTCTCCCTCACTCCCACCCCAACATTCCACTCAAGTTCCCAAAGTCCATTATATCATTCTTCTGCCTTTGTGTCCTCATAGCTTAGCTCCCACTTATAAGTGAGAACAGATGATATTTGGTTTTTCATTCCTGAGTTACTTCATTTAGAACAATGGCCTCCAGCTCCATTCAAGTTGCTTCAAAAGACGTTATTTCATTCTTTTTTATGGCTGAGTAGCATTCCATGCTGTATATATACCACATTTTCTTTATTTGTTGGTTGATGGGCCCTTAGGTTTATAGCAGCACAATTGTGAATTATGCTGCTATAAACATTCTTATGCATGTGCCTTTTTCATATGATTTCTTTTCCTTTGAGTAGACATCCAGTAGTGGGATTGCTGGATTGAATGGTAGCTCTATTTTCAGTTCTTTAAGGAATCTCCATACTGTTTTCCATGGTGGCTGTACTAATTTACGTTCCCACCGTAGTGTAAAAGCAGTTTAAAGCAGTTTTGCTCTCTAAGTGAAAAACATCCTTATTAAACATCTAAAAGACCAAGTTCAAATCTCCGTTGTCGATAAAGACAGGAATATAAAAATATTAAATGTGAATAGCATCATTTACGTTTTGAAAACCCAGAATGAAAAAAGTGACAATAATCTGCTTTATCAGCCACATATTTAAAACTAATCATTGCTTCTTGTTGTTCAAGCTAAAGGTAAATCCTGGCAGAGAAGAAGAGTTAGTAATAACTCATAGTACCAGTTCATATGTATGTGTGTGTGTGTATATATATATAAAATCTTATATTGAAGGCTAATTGTGTAATAAGAGTTTTTTTATAGTTATAGGAGAAAGAGAGATTGTGTATTTCTCACCTTATATAACTTTTTCATGAAGGTTTGTTTTAAAAAATTAAACAACTTGCAATTGCTCAAAACCTCTGTGTTTGCTGTGGTACTATCAGTGAGGAAAGAGCTTGTGAGCTGAGAGACAGAGAGGGCAGCAGTTCAGAAATACACAAGAATCTCTGCTACTGGCGGGGCGTGGTCAGAGGTGGCATATTGGTTTCTTAGTTTTTTGAGTTTGGAATGTACAAAACTTAGGCTTTATAATAATTGCTAATAGTCTTATAACAGTCTTATAATTCATGACACTGTGTGTTCAATTGTCAAGTTTTTTCTTTTTGTTTTGTTTTGAGATGGAGTCTCGCATTGTCACCCGAGCTGGAGTGCAGTGGTGCCATCTCGGCTCACTGCAACCTCTGCCTCCCGGGTTCAAGCGATTCTCCTGCCTCAGCCTCCCAAGTAGCTGGGATTACAGGCGCATGACACCAAGACAAGGTAATTTTTTGTATTTTTAGTAGAAAGAGGGTTTCACTTTGTTGGCTAGGCTTGTCTCAAACTCTTAACCTCGTGATCCCCCTGCCTCAGCCTCCCAAAGTACTGGGATTACAGGCGTGAGTGAGCCACTGTGCCCGGCCTCGATTGTCAGTTTTTAAGACAATTGACAGGCAATATCTTTTCTTCATCTTTTATTTAGTGTTAGAAAATGTAAGTGTTATAATCAGCGTGGGAGTGACAGCAATCTACTTTAACTGATTTTTTTCCTTCGACAGAAACTATACAAGGAAAACTATGAAAAGACAAAGGCAAAGAGCATAAATTACTGCGAGACCCCCAAATTCAAGCTCGATACCGTTCTGCAGAACTTCAGCAGTGATGTGAGCAATCTTACTGTCACTCCTTCTGTTAAAAAAAGAACCCATTTTCACCAATTAATAAATGAAATATGTTTTGTCTTGCAGAAGAAATATAAAGATTCCTACGTAAAAAATATTTTGGGACATTATGTAGGCAGCTTCGAGGATCCCTACCATTCACACTGCATGAGAGTCACAGCTCAAAACAGTGATGTAAGTTCTAAGATGATTGTTTGACTTTCCAAATAACATTTTTCTTAGGGCATGAATACAATGGCTGCATCTTATGCCTGATTTCTTCTCCTTATAGAAAAACTACAAAGCAGAATATGAAGAAGACAGAGGCAAAGGCTTCTTCCCTCAGACCATAACTCAAGAATATGAAGCAATTAAGAAACTAGATCAGTGTAAAGATGTAAGTCTGTAGTCTGAACTTTGAATGTGACTGCCTTCCATAGCATCTAGTGATCAGGAAATGTTTAAAATGTTGACACTTTTTCAAATAAATGTAAGCCAGGCAATTGCAAGAAATGAAATCTGTTTTGTAGTAAACATCCTATTTTCCCCTTGTTGGCATCCCTACATTTTAAAAGGTAATTCTAGCTCATTTTCCCAAAGTAGAGTTATCAGAAACCTGAAGATATAGGAAAGTTTCTCATTCAGATGTAAGAGCACTTCTCAAACTACAGTCTAGCTAGAAAAAAATATATTTTATTAACTACAAGTTGCTTTGCTTTGTGGGGCATGAGGTTCTATTTGCTTGGCCTATGGGCCACCTTGGATCTGATAGGTGATACTGCTAAACCAAATGTCTTTGCTTCCCCACAGCACACCTACAAAGTCCACCCAGATAAGACAAAATTCACCCAAGTTACCGACTCTCCTGTTCTGCTACAAGCCCAAGTCAATTCCAAACAACTGAGTGATGTAAGTTCCTCTAACTACCCAGGACACCCAATTATGAGGGATAACATTTCATAACTCTATACATAAAATCCAATGACTTATCAAGTTTATCCAAAAGGCTGAGTAAGTATTAGCAAGTTTAAACAGTATTTATTTGTATAAACGTGTATTTCTGTATCTTCTTGGGTGGATAACATTTACAGTGAAACGATTCTGTGAAGGAAACAAATGTAGCTGAAAGCTATGGAAAGAATGTGAGTTCTAGAGTCAGACAAAACTGCCTTCAAATGTTAGCTCTGTCATTGATGTCTGAGTGGCCAAAGATTTAACCCCCCTCTGCCCGATATTTCTCTTTTATAATTTGTGGCTGTTTTGAAGAGTCAGTGAGGGAAGAAATGTGCACTGCACATACTCTGGCCAACAGCAAGTATTCAGTACATGAGTTTCTCTCTCCCTAATAAGTTTCTGGAAATTGGAATCTCTGAGACAAATTTTATTATATGAGCTTTAAGTGTGGATTTCCAAAGTTGTGTTGAACTAAATATAAAAGTAACCTCAGTAGATTTATGGCCAGAAATGAAGGCTCCAATTAGAGCATCAAAAGCCCTGATGTCTGTGAGAGGACTCTTAATCAGATGAAAGGAAAGAGGCTCTGGTACGTGAGCACTGACAGTCTCACTGTCAGTGAGACTGACACTGTCAGGTTCTGAGAGACAGGGCGGGGCCCCTCTCAGAACCTACAGGGTCAATTGTGCTACGCAGGGAGGGGAACATGTTTGACAGAGCCACCTCATTCCTTCAGGGTCCTACCATGGTGGCAGATGTGATAATAGCTGTCAAGTGTCTCACACACAGAATCAGTAATGCCAGTGGCCTACCCAAGCTCTAGATGTCTCTTCTGATCTCAACAATGCTGACATTTACTTTACAAAATGTACCACACAATGATTTTTGTATTCTGGAACAATTATTCTGAACTAATTGGTTCTCTCTCTCTCTCTCTCTCTCTGTCATAGTTAAATTACAAAGCAAAACATGAAAGTGAAAAGTTCAAGTGCCATATCCCGCCTGATACTCCTGCTCTTATCCAGCACAAAGTCAATGCCTATAACCTGAGTGATGTGAGTTTCTCATGCCCTGTACCACGTGATTTACTGACAACCTGTGCTTTTATTTTTGAACTGCTTCATTACAATTCAATGAATAGATTAATGTTAAAAATGGGAAGACCTGTTAACATTTGTGTCATGTTCCTATGCCTCTGCCAATATAACTGAATTCACCTTACAAAATGTGTGTAGCAATCTTAAAGTAGTTTCATGCAATTAGATAATCATAATATAGTATTGTAACCAGCCCTCAGAATGCTACCTCTCATGTATGCTTAATTGCAATTTTTAATGGTAGATCTTTTAGCCATATATTCATTTAAATTATACTATAATTCATTTATTCCCTGGGCTTATAATGTCCCTTATTTCACGCAAATGATACTTACTTCAACATGTATGAGAACGTTCGTGAATAAAGATATAGGGGATTGAAAGGGCAGAAGTCCAGATATCCATTTCTGTCCTTCATTCTTCAAACTTAATTTTGTAAAAAAGTTAAATTATCCTTGGGGTTCTCAATTTCTTCAATAATTCTATAAATGAGTACTAAGATTATCTGGCATCAATGAGTGTTGCAATGATTTATGAAATAACCTTTGCAGAGAACTTAGAGGTCAAGTGAAAGTGATGCCTTTTATATCATAAAAAAATAAGTTAACTGTAGAATATTTGTGCTACTCTATAAACCATTCAGTATTAGGAATAAAATATTAGTATAATAACTAGAATTAAATTAATTTGATAAAAATTTCTCATGGGGAGTAGAGAAGCCCAATCTTGGAGAATTAATAGCTCTAGCTTGAGAAGAAATGTTTAAAATATGCATGATTTCCTAGACAATAAAAAGGGCCCATTTATTTTGTATTAAGACAAGGTATTTAGTTACCCATTAGTCTTTAAAGGTCATGACATATGTATCACTTTTGCCAATTCCTTTGCTGAATTTTTCTGTCCAGAATCTTTATAAACAAGACTGGGAGAAGAGCAAAGCCAAGAAGTTTGACATTAAAGTGGACGCCATTCCCCTGTTGGCAGCCAAAGCCAACACCAAGAACACCAGCGATGTGAGTGTGGCCTGGGGACCTGGGGACCTGGACAGGGTGGCCTCAGGGACACCTGGTGAGTGGGATCTGGCACGTGTGATGTCTTTGCAGGTGATGTACAAGAAAGACTATGAAAAAAACAAAGGGAAAATGATTGGAGCCCTCAGCATTAATGACGATCCCAAGATGCTGCACTCCTTGAAGGTGGCCAAAAACCAGAGTGATGTGAGTGTCTTTATAATCCACCCCTATTTTCAGACGTAATCATAAAGTTGCTGTTTAATATAACCTTGGGTGGACATTAGCCTAACTGAAATCTCGGATTCAGGATGACAAATCACATGTGAAAGCTTCACCCAGGTGGTAAAGGAAGATGAACTTCCTTATTCTCGTTGATGCCTTTGATGTCAGTGAATACTTCAAAATTTCCTTAATCTCCTTAATGCCCTCTGTTTTATTAGGAGGAAAAATATTCTGGCAATATCATTGTTTTTATTGTTTTTCCTAGAAATGAGCTTAATATGTGTAAGTATACGTACATGTGCATGTATATATTCACCCAATGCCCTGAACTGATTCAGGTAGTTTGCAAAAATATATATAGAAAAATGAAAAGAAGTAAGGAACTTAGTTGAAGGGCAAAGTGAGAAAAACCACATAAGGCATAAACTCAAAATCAAAGCATTTTATTTTAAGAAATTTATACAGTATTGATCTTAAAGACTTTAACATACTTATTAAAAATAAAATATGACCCACCAATCCCATTACTGGGTATATACCCAAAGGAATATAAATCATTCTATTATAAAGATATTTGAACACATATGTTCATTGCAGCACTATTCACAATAGCAAAGACAAGGAATCAACAATGATAGATTGGATAAAGAAAATGTGATACAGATACACCATGGAATACTATGCAGCAGTGAAATAGAATCAGATCACGCATGTCCTTTGCAGGGACATGGATGGAGCTGGAAGCCATTATCCTCAGCCAAGTAATGCAGGAACAGAAAATCAAATACCTCATGTTCTTACTTATATGCGGGAGTTGAATGTTGAGAACACATGGATACATGGGGGGTACAACACACACTGTTGGAGGCTGGGGGAGGGGAGAGAGCATCAGGAAGAATAGCTAATGGATACTGGGCTTAATTCCTAGGTGATGGGATGATCTGTGCAGCAAACTACCACGGCACACACTTACCTATGTAATAAACTCGCAATCCTGCACATGTACAACTGGGCTTAAAAGTTGGAAATCAAACAAAAAAATAAAAAATAAGATAAAACTCTTCACAGAGGTTGCTTTCCTAATTCCTAGCAAAAAGGAAATACAGACAAATAATCTTTTCATTTATTATTGCTCTAAAGAAAACTGTTAGGTCTTAATGATAAAAGCCAGCTTCCAGAGGTGTTACAAAATGCGTTTTCACCCAGTGCTCAATGGAATACTCTTCCAGGACTGTGCTTAATTATCTAAGGTTCACCTCATACCTTTTACCTCATTTTGCATCGATTCTTAAACTCATTTTTTTCTTTCTCTCTTTCTCTCTTTTCTTTTCCCTTTCCTTTCCTTTCTCCCCTTCTTTCTCTCCTCCTTTCTTTCTCTCCTTCTCTCCTCTCCTTTTCTCCTTCTCGCTCTCTCTCTCTTTCTTTCTTCTTCCTTTCTTTCGAGACAGGCTCTCGCTCTGTTGTCCAGGCTGGGTTGCAGTGTCACGATCTCGGTTCACTACAATCTCTGCCTCCCAGGTTCAAACGATTCTGCTGCCTCAGCTTCCCAAGTAGCTGGGATTACAGGCATGCACCATCAGGCCCGGCTAATTTTTGTGTTTTTAGTAGAGACAGGATTTTACCACATTGGCCAGGCTGGTGTCAAACTCCTGGCCTTGAGTGACCCATCCACCTTGGCCTCCCAAAGTGCTGTGATGACAGGCGTGAGCCCCTGCACCTAGCCAAACTCATTTTTCTTTAAACTTATTCAGATGAATTATTTTAAGATAAAAACTTGCTTAAATAGCAGCATTGGTGTGCTTTAAGTTATTCACTCTGAAAAAATATTAGGACAAGTAACATAAACATCTTTATGATTATTAGCAGATGAGATTATATAAGGCATGAGCCTCTACCACATCTATTCTACTTTTCTGCTTTGTGGAAAATCTATGGTGCAAAAACATACATTTTGCCCCTTCAGTTAAAGCATAGCAGTGATACGAATGGCTTTTACTTTATGAGATATATTTTTCTTTCTTTTTGGTTTAATTTCTTTTTCCTTTAACAGAGATTATACAAGGAAAACTACGAGAAGACAAAGGCAAAGAGTATGAACTACTGCGAGACCCCAAAATATCAACTTGATACACAGCTGAAGAACTTCAGTGAGGTTGGAAAAGCCACGGTTACCTCTCAGGTTGGAGGGCTTTGCTACTGTTCGACAAATGACTGTTAACTTGAATTACATTTGTTTTATTTTTCAGGCTAAATATAAAGACTTATATGTAAAGAATATTTTGGGACATTATGTAGGCAGCTTTGAGGACCCATATCACACACACTGCATGAAAGTTGCAGCTCAAAACAGTGACGTAAGTTTGAAGACAATGGTTCATGCCTCACAGTGACATTGTTTGAGAGCCATAACAATCATGATCTATTTTTGGTTTTTCTCATTACAGAAAAGTTACAAAGCAGAATATGAAGAAGATAAAGGAAAATGCTATTTCCCTCAGACAATAACACAAGAATATGAAGCAATCAAGAAGCTGGACCAGTGTAAAGATGTGAGTTATCTGCCCTGAATTATTGAAATTGGGCTTGGGATTCTTGTGACATCTAGTGGTAAATTTAGCAGGAGTTTAAATGCTAATATCTAGTGATTAGAAGGAGATAATTACACTTAACATTTTGGTTTTGGGGTGGAACCGGGAAACACAACAATTATGATGAGGAAGGCGATTTGTTACAAAATAATTTCAGATTTTATAGATCTTAACTTCCATGAGTTTATATCTACACGAATTTGGGGCAAAAGAAGGACATGCAGGTTTGAGATAGGTGTTCATTATTTAACAAATTCATGTGAGAAGCCGTCCTGGGCCAGGCACTTTCCTTGGTGCTGAGAAAGACAGGGAAAAAGCCAGCAACCTCTTGAGCTCCCACTTAGCGGAGGAGACAATAAACAAAGGAAGGAGCACAGAAATTAGAAAGATGTCAAGCAATGATAAGAAAACTAAAATACGATGATGATACAGAATTAAAATAGGACAATGTGTGAGCGAGTGACCGGATGGGCATCTTAGGTTGGGTGGTCAAGGAAGGTCTAAAACATGCATGACCAGCCAGGCCAAGGTGAGCGGAAGAGCAGCAGGGAAGAACGGCCTAAGGAGAGAACAAGCTCAGTATTTAAGGAATTGAAAGGATGGGGTGGCTGAAACGTACTGGGGAGGAGGGCAGTAGTAAGAGTTGAAATGGTTGGAGATGAAGGAGGGGATGGATTCTGTAGGGATCATAAGCCAACGTGCAATTGAGACTGAATACCAAGTTCACTAAAGAGTCACTAAGGCTTCAGCAGGGGAAGGCTAATCTGGTTGCTGAGCTGCTGTAGGCAGACCAGAGGCAACTTGGGAGGTGGGGATCAAAGGAAAAAGAGAGAGACAGACAGAGAAGTGAGTATGTAAACGCATCAACTAAATTTTCAGGAACAAAATAAACTTCGTTTTTGACCTGGAACCATTTTTTATGTTAGCATATGTATAACCAAGAATATATTAATACATTATAATGTATAAATACATTATAAATTTCATTAAAGAGCATCTTCTTTTCTAGCATACCTACAAAGTTCATCCAGATAAGACCAAATTCACGGCAGTCACTGATACTCCTGTACTGTTGCAAGCCCAACTCAACACGAAACAGCTTAGTGATGTAAGTGCTTTGATTTATGCAAGCGTGGGTGACCCAGAGTGCTTTGCTCATTTAAAATGTAAGCATTTACATGCTTAATCTTCATGGGCTTAGCTACCATCCCAATATTATTATTTTTCAAGATTTGTTTAATAAAACACAAATGAAGCTGCTAGATTGAATTGTAGCCTGAGGAAAGTTGTGTTAGACAATAATAAAAATATTTTTAAATAACTCACTGATTTTTAGTGGGACTATCTTATTCATTAGGATCTGTCACATGCACACTAAAACTCTATGCCAACTTAAATAAACAGTGACAACAGAAGCATCTATTTGTGTAGGACAAGGCAAATATTTCCTATTCTTGAATTTGCTAACAAAGACTTTATAAAAAGAAAGGGCACAGTAACAAGACAGACATCGAACAATGACAAGAAAACTAATATAGAATGATGCCACAGAATTTAAGTGGGATGACATCAAAGAAAGAACTGGATGGGCACTTTGGATTGAGTGGTCAAAGAAAGTCTAAGACAAGCATGGTCCAGTCACGCCAAGATCAGGGGAAAAGCAGCAGTGCTTCTCAGACATCCACATTCATGCAATCGCCTACTGACCCTGTTGAAGTACAGATTCTGATTCAGTAGATCTGGGGGACTCCATATTCCAACTTTCTAATAAGCACCTAGGTGATGCTGATGCTGTGATTGGTAGGCTACTCTTTGAACAGCAAGGTGCTAACATAGCTAAGTCCTGGAGAGTAGTACACCCTTCTCAAGACAGGAAAGTGAAAGATACAGTTTGTCCTACTATAAAATATGTTTTAATGACACAAATTAGCTCATACCCAATTAGTAAAGAGGAGAATGGCATCAGTATAACCCAGAAGTCATTTCAGCTCGTGCCACTTTTCCGAGCATCTTAATATTTTGTGTTCCAATAAAGAACAGCTAAACACTAACATCACTGATCTAGCTGAACTCTGCAAGCTGCAGAGAAATATAGTGCTGTATGCGGTCACAGTCACTATCAGTCACTCTTCTTATTGGCTTAGGTAGGCAATGGACTCTGCCTTGGAATTCCTTCTTGCATAGTTCTCAGTCTTGTGCATTTTTGCCTTTGGCTCCAAAATTAAACAGTCTCATCCATTCTTTACACTCAATTCCTTACACCTAACGTCACATTTTAAAACCTTTAAATAAAGTTCTGTGTTTAATATTTTAAGTAAGAATTCACAACCAGGTGCAGTGGCTCATGCCTGTGATCCCAGCACTTTGGGAGGCCGAGGCAGGCAGATCACTTGAGTCTAGGAGTTTGAAACCAGCCTGGGCAACATGGCAAAACCCCATCTCTACAAAAATATTTTAAAAATTAGCCGGGTATGGTGGCGCATAGCTGTAGTCTCAGCTACTCAGGAGGCTGAGGTGGGGGGATCGCTTGAGCCTTGGAGGTGGAGGTTGCAGTGAGCCGAGATTGTGTCACTGCACTCCAGCCTGGATGATGGAGCCAGACCCTGTCTTAAAAATAATAATAATAACAATTTACATATCTTTTAAACTGTGCTAGCATTTTGTTCACAATTATTATTTTTGTTAGTGCTTTAATGACAGAAGTTCGTGTTCTCCAGACACAGCCTAGCAGTGTAGATCAGAAATGTGTTCCCGTGTATAAAACAGAATCTATGCAATGGCAGCCGGCAGCCCAAAGTATGGTTACACAGCAATCCCCCTTATCCACGGTTTTACTTTCCATAATTCCAGTTACCTGCAGTCAACCATGGCCCGAAAATATGAAGTGAAATTCATATTTTCCAGAAATTCATAAAATTCCAGAAACAATTCATAAGTCTTAAATTGAATGTTGTTCTGAGTAGCATGATGAAATCTCACACCATCCCTCTTTATCCCTTCTTTATCAAGAAGGGTGAAAACATACAGTAAGATATTTTGAATGAGACAAACCACATTCACATAACTTTTATTACAGTATATTATTATAATTTTTCTCTTAGTGATTGTTGTTAATCTCTTATTGTGCCTAATAAATAAATTAAACTTTATCACAGGTATATATGTATAGGAAAGAACATAGTATATATAGGGTTCAGTGCCATCCATGATTTCAGGCAGCTACTGGAGGGTCTTGAAAAGTATCCCCCATGGATAAAGAAGGACTGCGCCACAGTCCCTGAGATAGGGAATGAAAGTTTGAATCCTGTGCGAGACTTTGGCTGAATTGAGTATCTCTTTGAGGCATTTTTCTAAAAAGGGCACTAATGCCTGAGCTGTATACGCTGTCCTAAATAAACTCAAAGAAGTTCCCCTGAACTGTTCAAATATCCTTTGTTTTTCAGCTGAATTACAAAGCAAAACATGAAGGTGAGAAGTTCAAGTGCCATGTACCAGCAGATGCTCCACAGTTTATCCAACACAGAGTCAATGCCTACAATCTGAGTGATGTAAGTACCAAAGCCACAGAAGCCTGTGTTTGGTGTGCATGGAAAGAGAAAATGTTATAAATGTTAAAAGACAAGACTAGGAATTGTGCAGATAAACAACTATTAAGATTGCTACCATGTAAGTGGAGCTTTTAAGGTCAAAATGCTCTTAAGACTCCTCCTTAGCTATCAGATTTCATTTTCTAGGGTCTCTGTTACCACCAGAAGATCTCCAATTCCCCATGTGCTATTCCCTGGAGTTTTACAACATCTTTCCCGTGTAAATGTCACATTTCACCTTCTCCAAGTGCTTGTCATTTTATAGCATCCTTATATAAATCAGGATAGCAGAGTGTTTAGAAAGTTTACAGAACATTAAAAAGAGTAGTTGACACTTATTTAGTGGTAGGGAGAAAGAAACTGGATGATAGATAAATCAATACTTATACTACAATTTGATAAATATAGTATTTATAGGAGAAGTAAGTCTATATATACACAAATTTTCAATATATTTTTATTTTTTTACCGGATTACACTGTGTTTAATGTTGTTCTTATCATTCCTTTGCTGAATTTTTCTGTCCAGAATCTTTATAAGCAAGACTGGGAGAAGAGCAAAGCCAAGAAGTTTGACATTAAAGTGGACGCCATTCCCCTGTTGGCAGCCAAAGCCAACACCAAGAACACCAGCGATGTGAGTGTGGCCTGGGGACCTGGGGACCTGGACAGGGTGGCCTCAGGGACACCTGGTGAGTGGGATCTGGCATGTGTGATGTCTTTGCAGGTGATGTACAAGAAAGACTATGAGAAGAGCAAAGGGAAAATGATTGGGGCGCTCAGCATTAATGATGATCCCAAGATACTGCACTCCTTGAAGACAGCCAAAAACCAGAGTGATGTGAGTGTCTTTGTGAATGTGTCTTGTTTTCAAGATGAACTCCCTGCTACGATGCCCAAGGGTAGTAGTGTGGAAAAGGATTTCATGAGCACAGGCTCTTTCACATTCACAGAAGTACTGCTGTAGAGAACTTTAGAATGATGCCCTGGATCATTGCACCTCTCACATTTGAGGGGAGAAATTGCTGATTTGTACTGATATTCATTTCACTTTGAAAAATGTATGCATTAATATTTAATAGAATATTGATTATATTCTTAAAACCTTTTGGAAAACACTAAATATTTTCATATTTTCTTCTAATTAAAAAATAATTTTTAAAATGATACATTTTCAAACTGTCTTTACTTTGGAAGACATTTGTGAGTCACAAAAGTCTTAATACAGTATCATTTTTCTTCATTGACTTTAGTAAGGAGTTTGGTCTAGATCCAAGAAAAAGACTCCATTGATTATAAACCCCTTTGAGACTCGGATAAAAGACTTGAGTCATCTGTCTAGTAAATGAACATTTCTTTTCATGCCTTTTGCCTGAATTCTGGTGAACTCACAGGTTCTTTAAGGCTTGTCTATGGGCCATGTAACATTTTCCAGTTAAAATTTTTACTACAGAGAGACAAACATCTACTATTGTAAACTGTAGTGTATGTTGTGTATAAAATGTTTAGAGAATGAATCCCTTAAGAGTGCTGAGAATGTTCAGTGTAGCTTGCAGATACTAGTTTTTTATGATGAAAGAGAAGGGTGTTTGTGTCATTTAGTTTTAACCATGCTTTTATATGATGATCTATACATACCTCTTTAATTCATTTTGCATTTATTCTGTCATCACATAGCACTTTAAAACTTCTAATTCTGTAATTTTCTCTAGTAACTTCACAATGGATTATGTCAGTATGTAGTGCTCACTTATATTACTATCTTGTTCACTAGCTGAGTCTCCTCAACTCAAGAAGGATATAACTCCCCATTGATAGCATGTGTATTTTTATCTTTTGTTTTTATTCCTATCACAGAACCCAGCAGTAGGCACATAATAAATGCCCAATAAACGTTTGTTAATTGATAGATGACCAAAACACATAACAAATGAGTCATTCTCATGTAATATCCAGGCAAAATGCTAAGCTGCAGATATAGAATATGCATGGCTTTTTAAAAAGAATCTTTTAAAGCCATTTGGATCTTTGACAACATTTTATATGTACTGGTATGTGTCAGCTGGTGTGAACATGAACAAAACAGTAACAACAATTTCTTTAAAATACTTCCACACTCCTACTGCTGTTGCAGTATTGCTTTATCAGTTTATTTCTAAAGACAAACTGTTGTTTTCAATGTTGTTGCAAACTATCAGAAAGTTTCTGTACTTTATTTTTATAAACCAGGATCTCAATTTTATAGTTAAGTAATAAATGTATTCAGTGAAAGTGACCACCCACAAAATGTGAGAAGGAAGATCAAGTTCCCTTAGAAAGCCAAAAGATCAGATCGTTTGCAAAAGGAATTGTTACAGAAGATTTGTAGTGCGCATCTGTACTTGCCAGCTTAGGTCACTGTCTCTAACACATATGTGACCATGGGGAACTAGGATGAATTTAGAGTTTTCTTAAAGGCAGTGGATCAAAATTTTTCTGTCAAAGTAATTGGTGACTGGATAGAATGAAGCTGGGAATTAGACCCAATTAGCACCTTGTCTAGCCGTTCCAGAAAACCAGACAATGAAGGGAGCCCTTGTGGCCCAGTCAGTACATTTGGTTTATAACGCTGTACGGAAGGGCCAATGTTATTTTAATGGCTCAGTTTCTCAAACTTGTCTCCCATGAAGTCTTTTAACTGCTGCAATCTGAAGTTTCTTTTAAATTGTTGCTCAAATTGAACTTGATATGAAAACAACCTTTGAGATTCTCAGTGGGGCTTATCTCCTGTCAATGATAGGTTAAAAAGCAGTTGACTATCCATTCAAAAATGACTCTATCCAGCCAAGAAACTAAGCCTACAGCCCTGTGTATTAAGTAGTCATTTTATTAAAATCAAAGTGTCATATGGTTTTCATTACAATTAAAAGATGCTTCTTTACTGAAAACTCTTCATAGGTTAAATTACATTAATAATAGGAACACTTGTTAGTGGTCCTTGAGAAACCCTGTTTTAGAATAAAATCCTTCCTGTTCCTGACTGAAGCAGAAGCTGTGGCCCATTTTCTGCTGTGACCCAGACAGTTTCTCATTGATCTGAGGTCTGCCCATGTGTGCTTTTTGGGGGAATTTCAACGGTATATAACATATGAACACGTTTTTGGGCAAAATAACTACTCAGATGTTTGACTCTTTCTCTAACTTGTATTTACTGTTTATGGAAGATCTCTGTCTTTTCTGGAAATCCATGGAGGATTTGTGATAATAAATGATAATTTCCTATTCACAGCGTGAATATCGAAAAGATTATGAAAAGTCAAAAACTATCTACACAGCACCTCTTGATATGCTCCAAGTCACTCAAGCTAAGAAATCTCAGGCAATTGCCAGCGACGTTGATTATAAGCACATCTTACACAGTTACAGCTACCCGCCCGATAGCATCAATGTGGACCTTGCCAAGAAGGCGTATGCACTACAGAGCGATGTGAGTAACCAGGGTTTCTATAGCCCCTCTTTTAAAAAGACGGAAACTGAAATGACTTCAAAGTTGAGTGAGGTTTTTGCACTTCTCAGAGGTATCTGCATTGTCCTATGTATGGAAGCAAACGACCCTTGTGGTTCTATAAGAGCATGCCTTTCAATGTTAGGAAGAACTGATCTGGCATGCACCCCATCACTGTTTCCCTCGGGGAAAGTTATCAACCTTGCTAAGTCTAGAGTCCTCTTCTGTAAAATGGAAATAAATCAAAAACATTGTTTGGAGGATGTAAATGCATGCAAAATACTTAGCATGGTGCCAGGCCCTGGTGAGTTCTCAGTAAACATTCAGGATCTATCATCACTATTATCATAATCATCACATTCATCATTATCAATGATCTTTACATAGATTTCTATCTGAAAAGAAATATATCATTTAACATAAATATTTATAATAATGTTTTTTTCTGCAGATCAGAGCTTCTTTAAGCAAATTAATTTGTCCAAACTCCACAACTGAACACTTCATCCTAACAATTCTATTTTTTAAAATGTGACAAAATACACATAACATAAATTTACCACCTTTGCAGTTTTCAAGTATACAGTTCAGTGGTGTTAAGTGTATTAACATTGCTGTACAACCAACCTCCAGAGCCTTTTCATCTTCCCAAACTGAAATTCTGTATTCATTAAACAGCAATTCCCATTTTCCTTCTTTCCCTAGCTTGTGGCAACCACCTGTCTATGCTCTGTTTCTAAGTTTGACTAACCCTAGATACCTCATATATGTGAAGTCATACAGTATTTATCTCTTTGTGATTGGCTTATTTCACTTAGCAAAATGTCCTCAAGGTTCATCCATGTTGTAGCATGTGTCAGAATTTCCTTCCTTTTTAAGGGTGAATAATATTCTATTGTATGGATATGCCACATTTTATTCGCCCATTCATCTGTTGGTAGGCATTTGGGTTGCTTCCACCTTAAAGCTATTTTGAATAATGCTGCTATGAATATGGGCGTGTGAATATCTCTGAGATCCTGCTTTCAATTCTCTTGGGTATAAACCCAGAAGTTGAATAGTTGGATCACACGGTAGCTCTATTTTTTATTTGTAGAGGAACCACCATACTGTTTTCTGCAGCGGCTGCAAAATTTTACATTCCTACCACTAAGAATTCTATATTATGCATTGTTATTCTACTTGTTATTAGTTTGATTTTGTTATGTTTTTTCAGCCCAAATAGATCATAAGCCTCTGAAGGGCAGGAACTAAATGCTTTCTTGATTTTCCATTCTACTTAAAAGGCCCAGAGTAAAAACAACAGTTTGAATTTTGTATCTAAAATGTAAATTTTTAGTACCACCTATGCTCAGACAACAAGAGTAGCTCATTACTTTAATAGCATCAAGTAACTGTGCCTCAACTAGGACCAATTCCAAATAATAACCACTCTCTTATCAAATTAACGAGTGCAACTATTTTAAAGTGTTTTGTTAGCCAATGTAGAAACACTCCAAAGTTGACCAGTACACATGAAGGGTCATGTGGGCAAACACTTAGTACAAATACTTCTATTTAGTCTTATGTAATTAGGAAATTAGAAAATGAGCAAATAATCCACCTTCAATGTGGCCTTCTATTTTAATTTGACAGAAACATAATACTTAAAGTTCCAGCGAACAAACATCTCACATTTGGTTAACTGACAATTTCACTTCTTTGAAGTGCAAATTTGACTTGAGCATTTTCCAGGTTGGAATTAGAGTACCACATGCTTCCATTAAGTTGGAAATAAGGATGAAATGGAACATACGCCAGTTAGAAGGAAAGCAAAAATCTAAGAGCTGTTACTATATCTCACCAAAGAAATATATAAAATAACCTTAATGTCTGGAGTAAGGAAGCTGGTCAGAAATCTCAAAAACATTGTTTTGGGTAAAACATTGATGATTTTGCATAATGATGTTGACACAGCAAAGAAATGTAACCTTTCTCTTGGTGTTTTAGGTTGAATACAAAGCTGACTACAATAGCTGGATGAAAGGTTGTGGCTGGGTGCCTTTTGGGTCCTTAGAAATGGAAAAGGCCAAGCGAGCTTCAGACATCCTCAATGAGGTAAAGCCACTGGGTGTGTCAGAGGGAGAATGGTGACTGTGTTGTGTTAAAAGTTCTCTAAACCATGGATAGTGCTCCTTCATTGCTTCATTCTTAGTCACCGTTGCTGAGGAAAAGAGCTTACCAAGTGCGTGAATTACCCGGGTAGACCAGCACAAATGATATTACCAAAATCATTTATGTTAACCATTCATTATGGAAACATGTTAACAATTTTATTAAGGTATAACTTGTTAACCATTTATGTTAACCATTCATTATAGAAATATTTTTAACAATTTTATTAAGGTATAACTTGCATATGATAAAAGTCTCTCATGTTAAGTGTATACTTTGACAAGTTTTAATAAATTCATGTAATTGTACAGTCATCACTGCAATTGAATTTTAAAATGCTGCTAGCACCCCAGAAAGCTTCCCCGCAAAATTGCAGCTCTCATCTTCAGCCCCAGGCAACCACTGATTTGCATTCTGTCTCTAAAGTTTTATCTTTTCTAGAAATTTCTTTTGTATCTGGCTTCTTTCACTTCATGTAATGTTTCTGTGATTCATCCACGTTCCTGCTTATAATTCGGTTTTTTTAAATTATTGAGTAGTAATCTTTTGTGTGGATTCATTAGGTTGGTACAAAAGTAATTGCAGTTTTGACATTAAAAGTAATGGCAAGAACCACAGTTACTTTTGCCCCAGCTTAATACATACCACATTGTTATTATTGTTTCACCTATTGGGGGATGTGTGGATGGTTTCTATTTTTTTGTGATTATGAATAATGCAGCCATTATAGAAATTGTCTTTGGAGAATTATTCCCTATGTCATATTCTGGTTGGCTTTGAAGTAAAATATAAATTCAGTGTTAGAAAAAAATAGTGATGATCTTGAGGCTCATAAAGCAGCAAGGTTATGTGTCCCTCCTCCGTGACAGTTAAAGACTCACTGCTGTCAGGTGAGTACATCCGCAAGGAGGGCAGACTACACAAAGGACAGAGGTGTGGTACGAGGGTTGTCTTCCACACTCAAGTTTTACGTTTTGTTCAGTATTTTGCTTTCGATGAAAACCATTTTGTCTGCTCAAAGATCTTCCAGAAGAAAGTTCTAGGTAGTGGTTTTTAGAAGTCTGAAGCTGAAAGAGTGATGATACTAACTGGGATGTACAATATGCACAAAGGAAGAGGACTGGGAAAATAGAGACGAATACAGGAATAAGGTAGCCAGAAGCTGTCAGCTCCCAGTGGGCACACCTCCCCAGGGTCTCCTCTGCAGTGCCCCTTTAGTGCTTTGGTGATAACTTATGTACTAACCACATTAAGGCTTGCAGAGCAAAAGTCCTGTCTCTCTTAATAATAATTCCTAGCTGTTGGCCTAGTTCCTCAATTCCTCCTCCTTCAACCAGACAGCTTCTTGATGCCATTTGCTGATGGAATAACAGGGAAAAAGAGAACTTGTTTGTGTCATGCAAAGACACTCCAAATCTCCTTGCTTGCTTTTCTGTCAAACCTTTAGAAAACTCTGTAATGTTTCTGGATTCTGCTTAGCTGAGGGTATCTTCTTTCATGTCATAGGCAAGAAATTAAGAAAGGAGTCTGGTTCCTGAGAGCAGTATATGTGTCTGTGCTGTCCCAAACCATCCACAATTAAATGGATTTTTAAAAATACTGACTTTTGTATTGCATTCATCAAGCCAATCAAGAATCTAGTATTTTTACATTTTAAAATCATGAAAGAAATCTTCCTTGTCACTTCAAAATAAATTTCAAGGATTTTGACATATTAACCTTCAGTGAAAAACAAAGTTGTTTTTCTGTTTTTGATTTGCCGAACAGAAAAAATATCGCCAACATCCAGACACACTCAAGTTTACCTCGATTGAAGATGCTCCAATTACAGTACAGTCTAAAATTAATCAGGCCCAGAGGAGTGATGTAAGTGTTAATCCTATCTATATGTTAATAGATGTTAACTAATACAAATACATTTATATTTCAAATGTACTGATCACCTCTAGTTATTATACAATATGGATACCCAATTACACAAGCATCTGTACAATTCCCCAGCTGTTCATTAAGAAAGCATGCCTAATTCATGTATTTACAGTAATGTATATTGTATTGACTGTCCTTTTAGCCATTTGACATTGCTTTCTAAGCAAAAAGTAAGAGGGGACTTCTCTTAATGACAACAAAAACTACAAGCCTATTTCTAGGAAAGACCAGAAGAATGAGTATATCAAATGGGGAGCAGTTATATTTTAAGTCAGCACTAAAACAAAACTTACACATAATCGAAACCACCCCTAAGTCCCTCTAACTGCGCACAAAATATAACATAGGCGTGTTAGAGGAAAGTGTTTGCAGTTTACCATTTTCATCAAGTCACCTCCTTGGGACTAATTGCCACTAAGTGCCCCTAACTAGGCCCAGAGGTTCCTACTGCAAGTTCCGAGGGATCTTTGCAAAACTTAATAAGCGCTGAGACAGGGTCCTAAGCAACTGCATGCATGACCTTGAATGCCTGCAGATATTTGCACATAAATATGCAAATGCACAAAGAGTGTCCTTCCTAAAACTGCCTCTGTGAAATATGATCCATTAGGAAATTATTTCCGGTGCCATTAAACTTTTCTCTCTACTTTATTTATTTGTTTGTTTATGCATTTTTATCTCTTTCAGATCGCTTACAAAGCCAAAGGAGAGGAAATTATTCACAAATACAACCTACCAGCAGACCTGCCTCAGTTTATCCAGGCTAAAGTGAATGCCTACAATATCAGTGAGGTGTGTGGGTAGACTCACGGGCTGATGTGTGTGTCCAGACTTTACTAACATGGTCTCTAAGTTGTACTTAGATGACATTTTTCTTTCAGAATATGTACAAAGCAGACTTGAAAGACTTGAGCAAGAAGGGATATGACCTGAGAACTGATGCGATTCCCATCAGAGCTGCCAAAGCTGCCAGGCAGGCAGCGAGTGACGTAAGTCTAGCTGCGGTTACACGTGGGCAACTAGAAAATGTGAGTGGGTGGGCTTGGGGTCTGACAATAACCCAAAAGTCTCCATGCATGTGGTCCCCAATGGGAAGAAAATCTGATTGAAAACTATTCAGGAAATAAAGTTCCCTAAATAGATTTAAATTTTCTGGGGGGAAAGGATTTGTATAACCTTCTACTGCTCAGTTCTAATCAAGCCCCCTCACTGAAAATTCTCATCTGTATTTCTACATTCACTCACATGACTTCTCTTGTGGAAATCCAGAAGTGACTTACCATGTAAGTCATAATAGCCTCCAGATGGTAAAATTTTATCTCAAAACTTTATTAATTTATGTGATTTCCTTCTTTCCCTTTCCTCTCCCTTTTTCCTTCATTACTTCTATAGACAGGCCTCAATTTCACCACCTCTAATAGCCAGTCTTTGGGTTCTATTACAGTTAAGAATTTTATTTCTTATCCTATTTATCTTTAACCAAGATGTGAACTGAAGTCACTTTGCTCTTTGAGATTTAAATAAAATGGGCTCAAGCCCCCATCTGTTATTCTATAGGAAGTGGAATTCCCCTCTCCATGATTTCTGTGGAGTCTCCGAGGTTTTCGTTTCTCTGCTTACCTCTGCCTCCTGGCTGGCTTGAGCTCATCTGCACCCTCCTCCTGTGGGTCTCTTCTTGCTGCTCTGTATGACCCGGAAATGAAACACAGCCCCTTCCTTTTGACTTCCCAGAGTCCCAAACACCACTTTACTGATTGTTTGAAATTAGGTTTACATCGCTCCAGTGTAAATATGTGATGATTGAATAACAAATGTCTTTGTCCTGAAATGCCCCGTCCCACCCAGAATTTCTTACTGACCTCCTTTCTCTGTGGGTGCTTTCCTCCCGCCACCCCTGCCCCAGCATACCACAAACCTTCCCTCATGGCTCTACTTCTCAGTGCCCCACAGTGCCTTCCACATGTCTCCGAGGAAGCTCAGTCCCCCCGCCACCTTGCTATCCAGAGCCAGTTAGTGTTTACCCCCTCCTGGCTCTGGGTTTCCCTTTGACTATCCAAGGACTTATTATATTCTACTGTTATTAATATTTATCATCCTACCACTACTAAAAATTATAAAACTAATCAAATATCTAGCTACTTGCACTCTAGTAGCACAATATAATTCATAGAGATTGTGACCTATTTATCATTTTATTTTCTCTACCAATGTCTACAGGCAAAGGAAGAATATAAAGATTTATTTTGTCACTGATACAAATTATGGTAATGCCCCCCATTTCAACCTCGCTTGGATAGGCAGAAACAGCTATAGATAATCAAATGGGTTCCATAATACATAACATTTTTATTTTAAGCAGACTACATTTCAGAGCATATACAAGTGAATTGTTGTTTGGTTATTGATGTACAGAAAGTTTTGGGAAGCTCAATTACTTCAAATCATGGCTTCATTGTTTAGTAAAACCCTCAAAACTACATTTTAAATTATGCTCACCTTTGTTGACAATAGGTTCAATACAAAAAAGACTATGAAAAAGCTAAAGGGAAAATGGTCGGCTTCCAAAGTCTTCAAGATGACCCTAAACTGGTCCATTATATGAACGTGGCCAAGATACAATCAGATCGGGAGTATAAAAAAGACTATGAGAAGACAAAGACCAAATACAACACGCCCCATGATATGTTCAACGTCGTGGCAGCTAAGAAAGCTCAGGATGTGGTCAGCAATGTCAACTATAAGCATTCTCTCCATCATTACACCTACTTGCCTGATGCCATGGACCTGGAGCTGTCTAAGAACATGATGCAGATACAGAGTGATGTAAGGGTCATTTACTCCTCAAGAAACCCCCCTATTAAGTTCAGAGCCTGCCATGAAAAGCACCCTGGCCTAGGCCCTCACTCCTCTTTTCTCCATTGCTGTAGAACGTCTACAAGGAAGACTACAACAACTGGATGAAAGGCATTGGCTGGATTCCTATCGGCAGTCTCGACGTCGAAAAAGTTAAAAAGGCCGGTGATGCTCTGAATGAAAAGAAGTACAGGCAACATCCAGACACCCTCAAATTTACCAGCATTGTGGACTCCCCAGTTATGGTCCAGGCAAAACAGAACACGAAGCAAGTCAGTGATGTGAGTACAACAAAATAGAGAGGACAGAGGATATGAGGAAGCTTTTTAGAAAAGTAAACAGCGGCCGGGCGCGGTGGCTCAAGCCTGTAATCCCAGCACTTTGGGAGGCCGAGACGGGCGGATCACGAGGTCAGGAGATCGAGACCATCCTGGCTAACACTGTGAAACCCCGTCTCTACTAAAAAATACAAAAAACTAGCCGGGCGAGGTGGTGGGCGCCTGTAGTCCCAGCTACTCGGGAGGCTGAGGCAGGAGAATGGCGTAAACCTGGGAGGCGGAGCTTGCAGTGAGCTGAGATCCGGCCACTGCACTCCAGCCTGGGGAACAGAGCGAGACTCCGTCTCAAAAAAAAAAAAAAAAAAAAAAAAAAAAAAAAAGAAAAGTAAACAGCAGCCCAATATTTTTCTTTTTCTGGACCAATATCTTTCCATTTTAAATTTATTATTTTGTTTATTTAAATTGTTTAAAATTACAGTTATGTGTAGTTTGGGCACTAACATTTTCTTCTCTTGCCTTTTATCTTCCTTTTTTTAAAAAATTTCCTTTTTAACCATCTTTGAAATATTGTTTTATTGAATAAACGACAGTGAAAAAATTCTAGGCTACACACATACACATGCACACACATACATACACAGAATTTAAGCTTAAATCCCAGACACTTTATTTTGGCAGATTTGTTGTATTCAATTCCACATTAAGTTTCTCTTATTTTCTTTTCATATATAAAACATTAATACAGAGAAGTAATACATATAAATATGTTTTTGCTTCTAAGAATTCAGCATACACAATTATCACAGAGACTTTTTAACTTACGTCTGATTGAGGTGAGTATCGTTTGCCTGCCTGTTCATGAGCAGCGTCTATACTCTGGCTAAAGTCAAAATTTCTAAAGGAAAGTTTGGTATACAGAAGATCAAAAGCATTCACTTGTTTATTTAATGAATACTTTTTGAACATCTACCATGTGCCAGGCATTGTATTACCTGCTGATGGCATAAAGATGAAATAGATGAGGATTCATGGGATATAGAAATTCACAAGAATGTGTAGGGTAAGAGCATAAGACAAAGACATGACTACAAACAGAGCATTGTCCTCAAGAGAGACAAATGCTGCAGGAGAGGAAAATGTTAAGTACAAGGGAGGTGCCTTGTACACAGGTAACTGCCTACCAGAGTTTCCTGGGCAAGTGAGAGAAGCGAGCATTCCTGGCAAAAGGAACAACATAACAGCAGTAGAAAAAGAATGAACAATATAACAGCAATAGGAAAGGAATGAAAAAGTGTAAAAGCAAAAGGTTCAGGATTGTAACCTGATTAGTAAGGGACTCACATGCTAATTTTTAGAGTCTGGATATAGGGGGTAGGTAAGAAGAGATGTTGAATATGTTTAATCCATGGAGCCACATTATCAGGCCTGTGTTTTAAAAGACAATGCTGGCCCCAAGTGTGGAGACTTTGGGAAGAGGAGAGACTGGAGGTGAGAAGATGAATTAGAAGGCTGTCACCGAAATCCAAGGAAGGTTTAATTGGACTGAAGCTAAGAGAGTAGCAATGGCAGAGAAGGAGCTGTATAGAAGGTCGAATTCATGAATCTGTGATTGCTTAGATATTGTTCTTAAAGACAATGAGGACTTAGAGGTAACTTTGGGTCCTAGAAGAAATTATTTAATATTTGGGGATTAATTTAGCTATTAGCCATGTCAGATTTTATCTTGCGTACATGCATACCAGTTTACATGTCATATTCCACATAGTCATGCCTGGGAAATAAGGATATATATGATAAATGAGAATTATGAGATGGAAAATCTACTTGTGATTCTGGCTCTATTTTAGTTTTAGGAACTAAGTAATGTATTTCTAATACCAGGAGGAGGATGCAGTAAGATTTCTGCATGACATACTTCGACATCTTTCAGTCAAAAGTGTATATAATTCTTTAAAGTAACAACATAGAGCAAATATGAAATAGTGAGCATTTTGAGTATGCTAGATTCATGTATAAGCACCTCTACATTATGAGGAAATTATCGTATGCTTTTATTGACACAATTATAATTTGGAAAGTTTTTAGCAGAAGTAAAAGACTTATTCTAACTACTGTTTTCTCTCTAGGGATAAAAAAGCAGAAACTAACAAAAATGGAAGAGCTATTAACTCACAGGCAAAGAATAAATTGATTTGGCTTTGGTGAATTCTATTATTCTTGCTAGGGTTTCATGGTTGAATTTACCTTCCATTCATCTCGGGCAGTGAACAATTTCTATTTTCTTAAGGATTTTTTTCTCTATTTTAACACACAAGACTTGTTGGTATTAAAGATAACAGATGCTTGTTTTATTTTTAAAAAATAGGAAAATGCCTCTGATGATTTTTAACACTAGAAAATCGTGGGTAATTGTGCTAAAAATAACTCTAAAGCAAGCAATTGATAGATTTTCCTTTTTGCGCTATGTGAAATGCATTTTATTGCAGATCTTATACAAAGCTAAAGGAGAAGATGTGAAACATAAATACACCATGAGTCCTGATCTTCCTCAGTTTCTCCAGGCCAAGTGCAATGCTTACAATATAAGTGACGTAAGTAAGGTCTTTGCTGGGATGTGAAATTTGGACCCGACAATAAAATCATAGACTTTAGGAGTAGGGTGGTGCCTTGACAATTTATTCAGGCCCATTTCTCACAAATCCCCTAATGGAACATATCCCATAAGGATGGTTATTTACCTCTTCAGTTGGCCTTTTCAAGTGTAGGACAACTTAAAAAGACATAACATTCTTCTTTATGAGGGGCTCACCATCTAGTCCTCTAAAACTTCTACTTAGTGTTCCTAGTTTTGCATGTAGGGGAAGTGGTTATTCTCCAGAAACATAAGAATAAATGAGATCCTTTTTAAAAAAAACAACCCTAAAATTTCTAAAGCTGACCACCAGGTCTTCTCTTGACCTTCCTTTCATGAGAATGAACAACTTCATTGTCTCTAGTTGGTCGTCACATATCATGGCTTCCAGAACCTTTATTTATTTTTCTCTGGATCCAGTCTTTCAATATTCCTCTCTTCAATATGTGTCCAAACCATATGTAGGTGAATAATTAGTGCAGAGTCCAATGATCTCATGCTATACACAGTGTGACACTTTGCCAGTGTGATGTCCTAAAGCAGTATGTGCTATGGGGAATTCCTTCAACTTCTGTCTGGAAAAGAACAAAACAATCCCAGCAGTTGAGGAATCACTTAAGCTGATGAATACACAGATGCTGACATCCTGTTTGGTTTTCTGTCCAGGTCTGTTATAAACGGGATTGGCACGACTTAATAGCCAAGGGCAACAATGTGCTGGGTGATGCTATTCCCATCACTGCAGCCAAGGCATCGAGAAACATTGCCAGTGATGTGAGTACAAATTTTAGGTGAAATTCAGGTGTTTGCCTTTTTAAAAAGTAATCAGGCTGGGCGTGGTGGCTCACGCCTGTAATCCTAGCTCTTTGGGAGGCCGAGGCGGGCAGATCATGAGGTCAGGAGATCGAGACCATCCTGGCTAACACGGTGAAACCCCGTCTCTACTGAAAATACAAAAAATTAGCCGGGTGTGGTGGTGGGCGCCTGTAGTCCCAGCTACTCAGGAGGCTGAGGCAGGAGAATGGCGTGAACCCGGGAGGCGGAGCTTGCAGTGAGCCGAGATCGTTCCACTGCACTCCAGCCTGGGCAACAGAGCGAGACTCCGTCTCAAAAAAAAAAAAGTAATCAAATGCTTGTTTAAATTGATACCTCATTGAAAGAAATATGTTAAATTAATGGCATTCAAATTCTCAAAATATTGTTTGGAAAACCTGTCGCTTTTAGAAACACTTTTATGGTTCTTTTCAGTTGACTCCACTTGGTAGAGCTGTCATAAATCTGACAGTGGCTTTCTCCTTTGATTCATAGCCCAAATTGCCTTCACTGACACATTTCCCTGACAGCCCACATTTATTTTCAGTGGGAACACCCTGACTGACATTACCACATTAAATTCAAATGACTGCCTGCATTGTAATTGTATTTAAAAAATTGAAAAGATATTATATAAAACGTACAGATTTTTATAAACCAAAGGGGGAAAAGTCCACTTTTTTAGGATATAACTTCGATTCATGTAAATTGATGCCCATTTCCTGTAACACTTCTACTCCTTTCCATCTTTGAAAAACAAAATTGTGGCCAGGTGCAGTGGCTCACACCTGTAATCCCAGCACTTTGGGAGGCCGAGGAGGGTGGATCACGAGGT
Source organism: Piliocolobus tephrosceles (assembly GCF_002776525.5). Lineage (NCBI taxonomy): Eukaryota > Metazoa > Chordata > Mammalia > Primates > Cercopithecidae > Piliocolobus > Piliocolobus tephrosceles. The sequence continues at coordinate 37,341,229 of NC_045444.1, read as the reverse complement.
CAGGAGATCGAATGGTGGCGGGCACCTGTAGTCCCAGCTACTTGGGAGGCTGAGGCCTGAGAATGGCATGAACCTGGGAGGCAGAACTTACAGTGAGCCGAGATCACGCCACTGCACTCCAGCCTGGGTGACAGAGTGAGACTCCGTCTCAAAAAAAAAAAAAAAGAAAAATTTTTAGAAAGCATGCATGCCCTGCAGAGTTCACTGTTACATGCTATCCCAGGGACTAAAATCTTGTTTTGAGAAAAGAGAAGAAAGAAACCAACTGGATGTACAGACCACATAGGTGTTAGAGGTGTAAAAACTCTACCACTTTCCTTATCGGAATGGTACTGAAAACATCTTCCTCAAAGATCTGAACACAATGCACATCACTATGAAATACATTTCTAGTTTAAGTAGAAAGTGAAAGTACAACATAACTTTATAACTTTGTTCCTTTTTTTTTTCTTAAGCATTTGCACAGTAATTTTTCACATGCCTAGAAATTACTTGACAATCCTTTTGCCTGCTAAACTCTTGTTTATGAATTAAGGCTTAAATTGCAGGAGCTGAAAGCCTGCAGGGTTTAAGTGGGTTTGAATTCTCTTGCATAACAATTGAGGTTCTGATCTGTTACAAGATTGCTCAGTCTATATTCCATTGCTGATTCCAGCAGTGAGAGACTTTGGACAGCAGAACTTTTTCCATTAGGTTTTTATTGATGGGAAAACCCCACAGCAGGTCCTGCCCTTACTGTGGCTCCTTAATTCATTTGCAACTGTTTCAGCAGTGAGCTTGGGAAGCAGCTGCTGATAAACGGAGTCAGTGAAGGCCCAGCTATCCTATAGCTGGTACTCATATTTGTGATGTAAATAACATATTAAATTGAAACCTATGAAACCAAGAGATACTGGTCTTATATTTAGAATGTGTCATGTTTGCATTGTGTGAAAATTCAGTTTGTTTAAAATAAAGTTCCACATGCAAATCCATCTGTAGGGTCATAGCAAAGAAAATAAACTGATCTTGAATTTATCGTGACACTCGCTTGTAACTCCAATATATGTTTTCACTGAACCTTTTGGAGGAGGAGGTTGTGGTTTGCATTTTTTGTACACTTTTGAGAAAGTCACAAAGTTCTGAGTGTCTTTATATGTGAATGTAATTGCTATCAATGCCTAGGGCTTTGCTAACCCAATTCTGCCTCCACAGTATAAATACAAGGAAGCTTATGAGAAGTCAAAGGGAAAGCATGTGGGTTTCAGAAGCCTCCAGGATGATCCCAAGCTGGTCCACTATATGAATGTGGCAAAGATGCAGTCTGATCGTGAATACAAGAAGAACTATGAGAATACCAAAACCAGCTACCATACCCCTGGGGACATGGTTAGCATCACAGCTGCAAAGATGGCCCAGGATGTCACTACCAATGTCAACTACAAACAGCCATTGCATCATTATACATACCTACCTGATGCCCTGAGTCTTGAGCACACAAGGAATGTCAATCAAATTCAGAGTGATGTAAGTACGTGTAACAACAGACCCAGAGATGTTTGCACTTAAAGGATGATCACTTCTCGCTTTTATTAGACTTCTTACTACAGTAAGCTATTTGAAAAATGCACTTTAGAATAAACAACCATTACTGAAAGACTACCAAAGGCATGGTAGACAAGCTGTTTTTGCCTGCTTTCTGTGCTCATATCATAATCATTGATGTTGTCTTTATTAACTTATGGATGAAAGATAAAACTATATTCCACTAACTCTGCGAGCCACTTTGATTCTCAGCAAGAGGAGATGGGTGTTCCTGATGGGTTGTCTGCAATGGTGATAGATACAAAATGCAAACTAGAAGAATTTTCTATCCTTCCTGAGTCTGGGAAAGGTGCTTTTTTTTTTCCCTTTATTAATTCAAGGTCACAATGTCATCCATGTAAATCTCTATAATGAGTCATCTAAAATGAACCAGGAAAGCTTTGTGCTTGCAACATGATTCATGGAGAGTTGCACGGAAAGGTGTTTAACATTCACAGCATCCCCTGCTGCAGGAGCCAGATTTCTGTTAGAATTGTCCTCTGTAAAAGGAAGAAGTACTATACATTTATTGGCACTTGATGAAAATATTGCTCCCCAGATGAGCCCAAGCATAGCCTAGGTGGATAGTACAGATGTAATTTAGTTTTGAAGTCTTCAGTGGAATCAAAAGGAAAGCCCAATTTATTGTCAAAAGTGACAAAATATTTTTTAGCAGCACCCATAGTGACCTGGATTCCCCTCTGTGTTGCATAATGCACTCTAAAGCATGATTATTTCTCTCTGTTTTATTAGGCTTCATAGTACAGTAAGAGACTTTAAAAAATGCTTTAAGATAAACAATGATTATAGAAAGTACCAATTTATTGTCAAAGTGACAAAAAAATTTTTTTAGCAGTACCCACAAAAATACGTGACCTAGATTCCCTTCTGTATTGTATAATGCACTTTAACAACAGAACAGCTTCTTCTTATTACCACACTCCAGATAAGCTCTGTGACAGACAGTCAGACATGAGCATGCTGAAGAGTTGCTATTCATTTCCCTTGGATAGAGTTGCAGATCCCAGAAACATCCCTTGAATATTCTCCAGGGTATCTTCTCATATGAGCTTACCCTTTTACAGAATGTGTATAAAGACGAGTATAACAGCTTCTTCAAGGGCATCGGATGGATCCCTATTGGTTCCCTGGAGGTGGAGAAGGTCAAGAAAGCAGGCGATGCATTAAATGAGAAGAAGTATCGACAGCACCCAGATACCATCAAGTTCACAAGTTTGCCTGATTCCATGGGCATGGTGTTGGCTCAGCATAACACAAAGCAGCTAAGTGATGTGAGTGCTTTCCGTTCAAAAGGATTTGCCCGTAAATAACCACACGTGTCTGAGCCGCTCCTCCATCCTTGTTAATTCAATGCGTGAGGATGCATCTATGTTAGCAAATAAACTGCTTTCATAGGTGTGAGAGAAAGGGCTGCCTTTTGAAGCAACTGGGATCTTGAACATGGGAAAAATAGGGAGACGAAAACGCGGGACTATTCCAAATTTGCTTTGTTTTCCAAACGTAGAGAGCCTGTGCTATTCATAAGCAGATATGCATTATACATATGAAATGACATTATTACTATTATTATCTGTGGCTCTTTATGAATTGTAAAACAAGTTATTTATTACTCTGGGTTGCAGTATTTCTACCTAGCCACAGAGAGAAGAGGCATAATGTCCTAATCCCCTCGCATAATAGCTCCATGCTCTGAGAGGCAATCTTAGAATGAGGCCTCTGGGGAGGAGATAAACAGTTTATTTGCAGTCGTCTGGGATCTCATTCTGAGACCACGTCTATATGGACTCTTATTCTTTCTGTAGAAGGTAATTATAATGCTCAGGGCCTCACATGACTTGTTAATTTTAGAGTTCTGTTAAAATGCCTCCACCAGAAAGAGAAGGGTAAGTAAAAACCAAAGAAAGACTTTTTGTATTTTAGCCCCAGACTTTGGAAGGTGGGGAAATGCTTTGCTTGCCTTCGATATGAAGATCTATGGATTTTAGCTCCTGTCCCCACATTATCACAGATGTCTAAGGGTTAATTCTATCTTACGGGTAATAAATGGTGTCAATTCTCTTGATTTCTTTTGTACTGAGCGAGATGTCGCTTCTCGTGGTGTTTTTCCAGTTAGCTAGGCAAACTGTACACTCACTATATGAAGTCTTCCCCATCACAATAAATGCTATCAACATCAACCTCGTTACTCAAGCTGGAAACTTGGCAGTAACTGTTAACACCTCCCTGTGTGAACTCCCACATCCAGTACCTCTGCTGAATCAGCTTCCTAAATATCTCTCAGCCAGCCTGCTCCCAAATGCCACCAACCCTACTTCCAGCTTCTGTATGGCTCGTGTGGACAACTTCTATAACCTGTTATCTGGACTCCCTGCCTATGGTGTCAAACAGCCACGAGAGCCTGTCTTAAAACACGAATCAAAGCATATCCCTCTTTTTTTTTTTTTTTTTTTGAGACAGAGTCTCGCTCTGTTGCCCAGGCTGGAGTGCAGTGGCCGGATCTCGGCTCACTGCAAGCTCTGCCTCCCGGCTTTATGCCATTCTCCTGCCTCAGTCTCCCGAGTAGCTGGGACTACAGTCGCCCACCAACTCGCCCGGCTAGTTTTTTGTATTTTTTAGTAGAGACGGGGTTTCACCGTATTAGCCAGGATGGTCTCGATCTCCTGACCTCATGATCCACCCGTCTCAGCCTCCCAAAGTGCTGGGATTACAGGCTTGAGCCACCACGCCCGGCCAGCATATCCCTCTTATATGTGAAACCTCTTAGGAATTTCTTGAATGTGAAGTGAAATCTAAACTCATCAACTTGACAAAAGACCCTCCTCTCTGTGGCCCCTTCTGTACTTTCTGTCTAATACTGCCCCACCCCCGTGTCTACCCGGGCACATTTCCAGCCTTGGGTCCCGAATGCTCTTCCTCTGCCCCTCTCTCCAAGTCTGAGCGTAAATGTTACCTCTGCAGAGTGGCTTTACTGACCATCCTTGTTTCTTTGCTACAGTTATTCCATTGATAACACATCACAAATTCTAGTGGTAGTTTGTAGTTTACATGTTTTATGTCTGTCCTTTGTATTGGACAATAATCTCGAACAGGACAGATCTGTCTTCCTTACCTCTTTAAACACAGAACTTACCACCCTGCCTGACCAACAGTGCTGTCCAATAAATACTGGTAGAATGCGAACATAAATGCATCTACCAGGGCCCCTCCCTCACGACAGAGTAGGCGTTCGTCTCATAAATGGAAAACACAAATGATAGCCTTCCTTTTTAAAGGAGTCTGCGCTTGATGAAATTTACATTATGTCAGCTAATGGTATGTGCATGCCGTCTCCTTTGCTTTTAGTTGAACTACAAGGTGGAGGGAGAGAAACTGAAGCACAAGTACACTATTGACCCTGAATTGCCTCAGTTTATTCAAGCCAAGGTCAACGCCCTCAACATGAGTGATGTGAGTATTTGGCCTGGTGCTAATATTGCCTACATGGGCCTTTCCTTTCTGGTTCTTTGCAACTCTTGCCCTGAGAATTGTAGGAGGTGCAACTCTGTGTGGACCCTGAGTCTCCACATTAAACCCTTAACCATACAACATGAGCCCAGGGGGCCACAATAAAATTTTGTTTAATGCAGACTTTTCCAAACTATGGGCTGTGACTCATTAGTGGGTTATAAAGTCAGTCAAGTAAGTTGTGTCCTATTAAGAAAAAAAAAAGGACCATGAGACAGACAAGATTGGAAAACACAAGAGTGCCTAGTCTGCAGTATGGAAAATATTGCTTTCTACAACTTTTATTTTAATTATTTATTAAAACATCCAAAAATTTCTTCACAAACTCTTTTTTTGTATGTAACTAACCTCTCTTGAGTAGTCTAGACATCTAACTGGTGGTAATGTTTAAATCCACTATTATGAATTGTTTCCTTTTTTTTTTAAAAAAAGATATAAATCCTAATTTAAAAACATAATAAAACTTGGATAAATTGTTAATTTCATAAAAGATGGCTTAGTCATTCTTTCCAATGTTTTTAGGCTCTGTTTCATATCCAACTATACATTCCTGTGCTTTTGGTTCATTTAAAGCGCATAATGCACTCTAAAGCGTGATCATTTCTCTCTAGTTCATTAGGCTTCATAGTACAGTAAGAGACTTGAGAAAAATGCTTTAAGATAAACAAGATTATAGAAAGTATCAATTTATTGTCAAAAGTGACAAAATTTTTTTGTTGTAAACAATTTTTACAAGTAATATTTAAGCATTTTCTAAGTAATATTTAAGCATTAAGATCAATTAAAGCTGAGTTGTACTACATCTGGATTTTTAGTTTTAATATTCATATCTTTCTATAAGCTTGAAATGCTTCATTACAAGAAACTTTTTTCCAAAAGTATTATATGTTATAGAAAAGTTGGAAAATATAGAAAATTATGAAAAATAAATGAAAATCTTCTGTTATCCAACAGTCAAAGCATTACCTTTCTGTTGCTTTGTTATACAAGCATATACATTTTTTGATCAGTTGAGATTATACTGTGTATACAGTTTACTGATCCTTTTAAATCAAATCAAGTATATACATAAAAGACAAACTAATAGTCATAACTTCATAGATTGTCTTAATAGAAAGGGATCTATTATGACATGTTTTATAAGAAACATTTTGGCATTCTGTTTCATTCCTCTTTTAATGATGTCAAATAATAAAATAACCTCTACTTTTTTGAAGGCTCATTATAAAGCAGATTGGAAGAAAACCATTGCCAAGGGCTACGATTTGAGACCAGATGCCATCCCAATTGTTGCTGCAAAAAGTTCAAGGAATATTGCTAGTGATGTAAGTCTAATTTAAAAGTAGGAAACTTCCTGTCTGTTTAAAAAACTTCAGGAGTTCAAGACCAGCCTGGGCAACATAGCAAGACCCTGTCTCTACAGAAATAAAAAAAAAAATTAGCCAGGTGTGGTGGTGTGTACCTGTAGTCCCAGCTATTTCAGAGGCTGAGATGGGAGGATCTCTTTAACCCAGGAGTTTGAGGCTGCGGTGAGCTGTGACTGCGCTGCTGCACTCCAGCCTGGGTGACAGAGTGAGATCCTATCTCTAAAAAAGAAAAAAAAAAAAATCTGTATGTGATGTATAAGACTGTATCAACTACATAAAGAAGCAATAAAGAAATTACAATATAAAAATACTTCCTAAAATTCTAATTGCCAATTACATTGTTTATATTGCCTCACTTAAAATATTTTTCACATATTTAAAAGCTTAATAAAGTTATTACAAAGAAGAAAATTCTTTTTAAAAACTGTGAAGTATTTGAAACTTTCATTAGTATCATTGTTATGAACTTAAAAGCCACTTTTTATTTGGATTTTGTCTTGAAAAAAGTCATGATATACTAAAATATCACTAAATTAGAAAAGTCTCCAAGTATTTTAAAAGAATTCAGTGTTTTAATTTTATAATTTCCACGAAGGAAAAAACCCATAGAAATAGAAACATGGAAAACCAGAAAAAATATTTTGCTAATTCTTTCTGGTCTTTCATATTTCTATTTCCATGGATTACATAACAGGATTTTAGTTAATTACTTATAGTTAATTACGTAACAAGATTTTAGTTTTTTTTTTTACAAACTAAGTTATATTCGTATATGAATTGACATAATGCCTTGATAGAGTAAAAATGCATTAATTTCAAGATTAATACACTAATTTGTATTAGGGCTGAAATTTACTCATAATTATGCAAATACTTTTTAAGATAATACAAATTAATACTGGAAATATAGTAAAAAGAATACATTGACCAGACATGGTGGCTCACATGTCTAATGCTAGCACTTTGGGAGGCTGAGGAGGGAGGACCCCAGAGGCTGCAGCAAGTCATCATTGCACCATTGCACTCTGGCCTGAGGGACAGAGCAAGACCCTGTCTCAAAAAAAAAGGGTACATCAAATGCTTAATAAGCAAACTTCTCAGGAACATTTGAGTTATTCAAGTAATCTACTTATGAAGAGTATAAATATAAACTATTCCATTATTCCATTCTTAATGATCTCCAGGGCAGGTCTCAAGATGAGCCATTAAAAATATTTTGCTAATTGTTTATTTTAAAATACAGAAAAAAAAAAAAAAAACTTCAATGTTACCTAGATTCAGACTGAAGTTGGCTTTTGCTTTATTTGTTGTATAAATTCAGTTTATATCAGACTTCTATGCTATCCAACTTCTGTCTGCCTTTTGTTTTCAAATAGTGCAAATATAAGGAGGCCTACGAGAAAGCCAAAGGCAAGCAAGTTGGATTTCGCAGTCTTCAGGATGATCCTAAACTGGTTCACTACATGAATGTGGCCAAAATGCAGTCTGATCGTGAGTACAAAAAGGGCTATGAAGCCAGCAAGACCAAGTACCACACACCTCTGGATATGGTCAGTGTGACAGCTGCAAAGAAATCTCAGGAGGTTGCCACCAACGCCAACTACAGACAGCCATACCACCATTACACTCTCCTGCCCGACGCCTTGAATGTGGAGCACTCCAGGAATGCCATGCAGATTCAGAGCGATGTATGTACTGGTTACCAAGTTGTTATCCATTTCTAATGGGTGGGAGGGAAAAACAGGAACCACTTACTCCATCCCACACCTGGCTGCACTCACTGTAATTAAGGATTCCCTCCAGAACTTGGAGTTTTAGGATTTCACTCATTTAAATTATAGGTAGCTTTATTGTTAATTTTATATATATGCATACACATATATTTAAAATGTTAGTGTTAGAGCCAAACATACGATATTGTCTATGAAAAATTAGGAGGCTCAAATAGGTGTTATATAATTTTCCTTCCAGTGCAAAATTCTGTTAATTTTTCATTTCTTTTTCTGAAGAAAGTTAACTTTTTAAAGGAATTGCTGGGTCAGGATTTCCTGTTCAAAACCACTATGAATGCAATTACTTTTATAATTAATTTCTTCTGAAAGACTGCAGGGAGTAAAAAGCAGATTATTCTCCCCCTCCCAGCTTCCCTTTTTCTTTTTGATTGTAAGTAAATCATGTAGCCAAAGAAACCCAAGCCCTGACTATTTCTGAAATGATTTTTTTTTTCATTGTTAAGAATCTGTACAAATCTGACTTCACCAATTGGATGAAAGGGATCGGCTGGGTCCCCATAGAGTCCCTAGATGTGGAGAAGGCAAAGAAAGCAGGAGAGATTCTTAGTGAGAAGAAGTATCGACAGCACCCTGAGAAGCTGAAATTCACGTACGCCATGGACACAATGGAACAGGCACTTAACAAGAGTAACAAGCTGAACATGGACAAGGTAAGGACTCACCTGCCAGCCTTGCCCAGGGAACCCTCATGATATTCATGCCACTGAGCCTGGCACTGCCCCATCATCTCCTTCAGTGTTTCTATCTTTCTGATCGTCTTGATGGCATTGGTGGGAGGGGACTCCATTGCTTGCATCATGTTTAGCACGTTCTCTTTCATAGCGACCCCCTCAGGTCATCGCTCAACAGCATGTTAAGAATGTGACAGAACCACAAAACTCCACATGGTTGTGCGGTGGGGGCAAGATGGTATATTTGGTGCTTTGGTAGTAGAGGATTGCCTTATTCAACAATTTTTTTTCTCATTGTGTGTTTAGTTTACTTGGCTCATCTTTTTGTTATTTCATCCATTTTCTAATATCAATATTTAACCTCTTCTACCATGTAGATGTAAATCTCTTCCTCTTGCTAGCATTGGATCAAACTTGTCCTGCTGTAAAATCATGCACCTGACTTTCTCGTTGCAGAAGCTCTACACTGAAAAATGGAACAAGGACAAGACCACCATTCATGTCATGCCTGACACGCCAGATATTTTACTCTCCAGAATAAATCAAATCACCATGAGTGATGTAAGTAGATTAACAACAGCAAAAGCTGGGAAGAAGGTTAAAGGGAACCGATACTTATGTCTGCCTTTTTTACATGCCAACCACTTTGTAGTCAGGACCTCTATTCTAACCCCAATAACAAGATGCTGTTGTTTTTCTATTTTATTGTTTAGAAACTGTACAAAGCTGGCTGGGAAGAAGAAAAGAAGAAAGGATATGACCTGAGACCTGATGCCATTGCAATAAAGGCTGCAAGAGCCTCTAGAGACATTGCCAGTGATGTAAGTGCTTCCACTGGGCCTTTTTGGGGCTGGGCAAGTAAGAACAAATGCACCAAGCTTGTGTATATGTAGGAGCTGTGGTCAGCTCCATTCAGGGCTGGTGGGAATGCCATCCCATGTGACACACAAGACATCTCCCTTCACCTCATCCAAGTACTCTCTAATCATCTGTTCATTATTTAATGTAAGTAGTGACTGAGTCTTGTTAAAACAAGTAGCCTTTAGAGTCTATTCAAATCATGTGCAATTATAAGCAAATGTAAAGATGCAATCTACATGTTTTACCAGGAGGCCCATGGCCAGGCCCTCTCTTATAGATGCACCATGAGAAATCATACCTGCAGCCTTTTCTGTCACTTAGACAGCCGAGTGGGGAAATCTGCTTTCTGAATGTCTCTAAACCAATTTAAGTACACATCTCTTCAATTAACTCTGAGATTATTTTCTTTCCATGGATTCAAGTCTGGGAAAAACAAAATCGAAGTAAAAAGAAGTTTGCTCCCTGCCTCTCACGAGTGCCTCCCTTCTAATTTTAGAGTAGCTCTAAAACCCTTCATCTAAGACAAAGCTAATGTCACCTAGTGAATGGTACTTTGTTCTCTTTCATTTGCCATTTTCATCACCATCATGTCTTCTCTGTCCACAGTACAAATACAAGCAAGCCTATGAACAAGCCAAAGGGAAACATATTGGCTTCCGGAGCCTGGAAGATGACCCCAAGCTGGTGCACTTCATGCAGGTGGCCAAGATGCAGTCAGACCGGGAGTACAAGAAGGGATACGAGAAATCCAAGACCTCCTTCCACACCCCGGTGGACATGCTCAGTGTGGTGGCTGCCAAGAAGTCTCAGGAAGTGGCCACCAACGCCAACTACAGGAACGTGATCCATACCTACAACATGCTTCCCGATGCCATGAGCTTTGAATTGGCCAAAACTAGGATGCAGATTCAGAGTGATGTATGTGAAAGCCACATTTGCACAGCGCTTACTCTGGATAATGAGTAACCATGAAAGACCATAAGTCACGACATTTTGAAAATCCTGAAAGAAATTCATCTGCTGTTTCCCAACATAGTGTTTCATTTGCTACCTTAGATTTAATTCATGTCTTTTAACAAAAGGAGATCAATTCTAGAAACTAAAGTCTTGTTTTCTACTATTGTTGCTGTGAGCATTGTTGGATGTTGAATTCCACAACGGCAAATGGAACTTCATTTCAGAAAGAGTGTATTGAAAGAAATATATCTAGCAAAGGTGGTCAAAAGCATAATAGGCTTTTAATAGAGGAATAAAAGGGAAAGTAAGAAATCAGATAACCTGATAGTTCCAGCCCCTCCCTCCCAACCAGGTTTCATTCTACCACTTCTAACTTTGCAATTGCCTACCTTACTAATGAAATTTTTTGAGAAGGTGATGACTGATGCAGCTTTTGGACTAAATGTAAGAAAGACTGAGAAGGAATAGAGCCAAGAATTTAGCTAAAGAGGCCATTTGATGGTTGGAGAGGTGAATTAAGTTACAAACCCAAAGCAAGCCTACATTTATCTTTGGGAATGTGAGGACTGAGCTATTAATTGCCAGGGAGGTAATAAGTGCCTGAATGAAAGCAACCGTGGTACAGTTGTAGAGAGAAATGTCAAAGCTGAGGAGCAAAACATGAAATTTACACACAGTACCAGGAAGGTTTCTGGCATACCTGAGGGAATTGTAATGGTGGTGGGTGATCAAAGACAGTGAAAGGGAAAAATGGGGTTTCCAGAGTCATCTATTAACCAAAGGGCCTTGGGAGTTTTTGTAAGAAAGGTCAGCATAGTTGCTTTTCTCAAGGAGATAACAGTCACCTGGCAGATGAATCTAAGTGGCATTTCTTAGTACTTTTTCTTTATGAAGGCACTGAGAAAAACAAATCACAAAGACATTTCTGCCTATTTTTAAATTTATCATGCAAGGAAATATAAAAAGGATAAAATTTTAGGGACGAAATGGTTGAAGTTCATCATGCTATTGGCTAAATACCAATATTCTAGCAAATATTGAAGTGGAAAAGTTACAAATGAAGTGGAAGTTACAGAATATTAAACACACACTTGGAATTCTTGGAAAGTTTCAGTTTCTTCTCATTCTTTTCCTCTTTTGCAGAATCAGTACAAGGCTGACTATGCTGACTTCGTGAAGGGCATTGGATGGCTCCCTCTGGGCTCCCTGGAAGCGGAGAAAAACAAGAAAGCCATGGAGATTATTAGTGAAAAGAAGTACCGCCAGCACCCAGACACTTTGAAGTATTCCACATTGATGGACTCGATGAACATGGTTTTGGCCCAGAATAATGCAAAAATTATGAACGAAGTAAGTCTTTTAATAATGCAGTGTTTCATATGCATCAGAGAGAATCCAGGTATAACTTACATTTAATCCACAGGCTTTGCTAATACGGTTATAGGGCATCACACTTGAGGTTATTTTACCTAGAAAAAGAGTCTTGTGGTTAAGAAAAAAAAAGATAGGAATTATTTCTAACTAGTAGTCTCAAATCTTCAATGAACCATCCTATCTTATTGGCATAACCAAATAAATAGGGACTTTTTTCTTTTATTGCACCTCTTGAAAATGAGTCCTGTTTGTCTAAGGTGAGGTTTAATAGACACTCATAACACTGAATCAGCTGATTTCCTGACGGCAGCTGGTGTTGCAAACCACCCGGCAAAGCCCAGTTTCCTTTCTGTTTTGATGGGATCAAAGAAAATTCCAAGATTATATGGCTGTAGCAGCATTTCAAACCAGAATGTTCTCTGGGCAATCTTGAGGGCAGTTGTTCTACATCAGTGTTCCCTTGGGTCATGAATTATTCCAGCTTTTAGAAAAGCCTTTCTCCATTTTTACATTGATTTGCAATAAGAGATGAAAACCAACAAGTACAATCAACCTTGAACATCTGTTTTTGAAGTTAAAAATAATAAAATAACTGCAGCAGCACTGGTAGATCAAAATGAGAAATGCCTTTGATTAACATAATAGAGAAAAAGACGATTTGGATCTAAACATGAAACCGTTGCAGAAAATAATGGCCCTAGTTGTGCTAGAAAGATAGAACTGGATTATGCTAAGCCACAGAGTAAACCCCCTGGAGTCTTCAGAGAATTGAATGATTTGTGGAGATCAATCTCCTTGAAAGGGACCTGCCTCAAAGACAAGGCACAAATTTCTGTGCCTCTTTTAAGATTTAGAATCTAAACTATGAGGATATCTATTTTTTCAGTGTTAGTGATTAACATTTCAGGATAATGATGCCAAGAGGAGAATCATAGAACTAAGATGCACTAGCACTGAGAGACATCAATAATCAAGTTGAATCCTCCCACTGCAGAATTGAGAAAAGAACAGCCCAGAGAAGCAAAGCACCTCCCAAAAGGGTACACAGCAGGTCAACAGCGGGGTCTGGACTAGAATAGGGATTCTGATAACTAGGCACTGCTCTTTCCACTAGCATTTCACTGCCCAATACTATTACTACTAGCCACATGTGTTGATTTATCTTTGTATAAATCGTATTAATAATTCAGTTTCTCATTCACATTAGCTACATTTCAAGTACTCAATCGAGTTCTACCATATTGGATTATGCAGAACATTTCCATCATTGCAGAAAGTTCTGTTGCATAGTGCTGGTCTAAAACAAGGTTCAGAAAAATGACTGTTTTTGTAAATAAAGTTTTACAGTTACACAACCAAGAGCTGTTTGTCAGCGTGTGGTCTCTGGCTGCTTTTGGACTACAGCAGCAGAGTCGAGTAGCTAAAGACAGCAGTTTTGTAGCCCACAAGGCCTGAAATTTAAAGAATTTCTGTCTATACAGAAAAAGTTTGCCAACCTCTAGTCCAGAAGAAGGTTATTCTTATTTTAATTAAGACAGACTAAAAGAGATAGCATTTTTCATCTATTGCATTTGCACAAATTACAAAGCTGTGTTACACACAATATCTGTAAGGGAGTTTCTATTAAAGCAAACTTTTAATGGGCCATTTGTTAATGTTTGTTAAAATTTAAAATTCAGGTATCATTACCCTGTAGAAATCCTTATACATGTGTGCAAAGATATACATACGTACATACACACAAGAATATGTTTGCAGTTTAGGGTTTCTGAAAGGAGATGCTGAGATGAAAATTGGAGTGCAGAGTATTTTTTAGGGATCCTAGTCCTTGGGAGGAAGGACTAGGCGGGAGAAGTTGAACAGTGATGCTGGCATGACAAAGGCTTGCCCAGTCCCACAGAGGGCTCTCAAGTGTCTCTGTAGTAGAGACCTGCATTGAGCTGAAATGGCTAGATCTTTGTACACCCACTTCGATGAGCTGTTGAGTGTGGTTATCTGGGAGGCACATGCTCTTGAGTGAGATAGCTGATGACTAGAGACTGTCAAAAGTTGGGGAATCAGGTCCTTCCTTGAATGGGTATATTGGTGGCACATCTCCATGTCCACCACAAGGATCATCACATTGCTTGTAGTAGAAAAAGGCTAGAGGCCATAAGTTAAATACTCATCAACAGAGAACTGGTTAACTTAATTAGATTATACCTCCTAATGAAATACTATGTAGCTCTACAAATGAATGAAATAAATTATTTTAAGAAGTTGTTCAAAGATGTCTCTATTATTAAGTTAAAAATCAAGATGTAGAATATGACTTCATGTATATTTTTAAAGGACTATATGTGTGTTTTAATGTACATAGAAAATTTTAGGAGGCAAATGCTACTTCCATGCTGTAAGGTAAGGGGATAAAGCATTTTTACTTTCCATCTTATATCCTCCCTACTGTATTGCTTGAATAAGCAACTTTTCCATTAAATTTTTTCTGGGCCAGGTGCAGTGGCTCATGCCTGTAATAATAGCACTTTGGGAGATGAAGGCAGGTGGATTGCTTGAGCTCAGGAGTTTGAAACCAGCATGGGCAACATGGCAAAAACCCATCTCTATGAAAAATACAAAAATTAACCAGGCATGGTAGTACATGCCTGTAGTCCCAGCTACTCAGGAGGCTGAGGTGGGAGGATGGATTGTTTGAGCCTGGAAGGTGGAGGATGCAGTAAGCCATAATTGCACTACTGCACTCCAGCCTGGGTGACAGCGTGAGACTCTGTCTCAAAAATATTGAATAAATTAATTTAAACCTAGTTAATAAAAACACATGACATATTGATATATATGTGTACAATGATATGTATGTACTAAGTAAGCTTCTTTTAAGATTTTAAACACTAATTTACACTGTTTTTTTCCTAGCATCTCTACAAACAAGCATGGGAGGCTGATAAAACCAAAGTCCACATCATGCCTGATATCCCCCAGATTATTTTGGCAAAGGCAAATGCAATTAATATGAGTGATGTAAGTATAGTTCCTCCTGTTGTCATCTTTCTCTCCAGCAGATTTCAACCAGTAAGAACAAATTAATTAATATCTCTCTCAGTTATGGGAGTGAATGTTTTAAAAATAATGGTGGAAATCCACGCACGAGGCTCTTTCTCTTTCTAATTTTGCTTTGTGGAGTTGGAGTAGGTCTGTCGATGGGGTTGGGCCAAGCAGTTAAGAATTTGAAGGGTGATTGGATTTTGTTCTAGGGGGGCACTCCTTATTAAATTGAGAGATTTGGTAGAAAGAAACAGGCTCGGGGGCCAGGAGAAGAAAAAAAGGAAATGAGAGTTCTGGAATTCGTTCATAGAGAGCCCTTCCATCAAACCTTTGAGATGGTTCTGAAGAAGGGGTTAAATGGAAAGGGAAGAAGAACATTTTGAAGAATTTGGGGCAAACCCCACAACAAGGAATGTGCAACACTTGTTAGAAAATGTATCGATGTTTTATTTCATTTCCTTTTTCGTCTAATCATAGTTGCTAGGAAATCTTCTAATCCTACCTATTTTTTTTGTTTGTTTGTTTCTTTGTTTGAATTCCACAGAGATTTGGAATAGCTGAGTTTTTCTTTAATTGTAGATTCCACATTATTATACAAATAAAAGTGCTGATTATAAAACAGTGACTTTTCTTTTGATGTAAGAATAGGGCTGTTTTGTAGTCTTCCTTTAACTCTTATTTGCATCAATAAGAATCTCCAGGACTTTCACATTTTTTAAGTATATTTACAACCTGATAGAGACAAGTAACTTTTAGTTTTTTCTGGTAGTTTCTTGAAAACATGTTTAAGTTTGTTATAGATTGTTTTTCAAACACAGTTATGTTACTTGTAAGAACATTCAGCCACTAAAGCACCAATGAAGCATTCTGCTCAAAAACAAAAAAAAAGACGCCACAGTGGTAGTTTACTCTTCTAAAATAAATCCAGGCTTTCATATTTAGAAGAAAACTCTTCCCTTTGCCTCTCTTTACAGAAACTCTACAAACTTTCCTTGGAAGAGTCTAAAAAGAAAGGCTATGATCTCAGACCGGATGCAATTCCTATCAAAGCTGCTAAGGCTTCCAGAGATATTGCAAGTGATGTAAGTCTGAAGGAAAGCAGTCACCTGGCTGGGGGTTTCTAGGGAACCGAAATAATAAGGTTGAGTTCTGGAAACACTGAGTGGACACAATATGAAAAACAGTGGGTCTCACTCTCTGTGAATGCTTCTTAACCTTGCTTTTGTGTGTTCTCTGATATTTCTGAAAAAACACCAAGCTAACCACATGGTGACCCTCATAGATATCAGCTCCCTGACTCATGAGATCTAGATACACTTACTTTGAATCTGTCACTAGGCTATGGCTTGTAGAAATTCAAAGCCCTTCACTAAGCTTTCTTGGTGAAAGTCTCATGTTGTTCTTGCCTCCTGCTTCTTCAGAGATGATTTTTCTCTCAGGGTGTCTCATGGATGCAAGAGTGCTGATCATCTGGGCTTATGATGGTTGATGAGTAAATAATTAGGAACTGTTGCAAACCAGTTGTTAAACCATCGGTGGCTTCATATCAGCTATGATGGGCGTATTTACACCACGGAAATTGGCAAACACTACAAAGTGAGGCTTTTCCTGCACTGTGCAGCAAAAAGCAGGTGTACCAACACATCACTGTCATAACATGTCACCTATATGAAACTCAGTTCTTTCATTTGGTTGTTTCCACAAGAAATCCACTCACAGGGAGCATTTAATGACTTGGAGGTCCTGGGAGGAGCACATTTCAAAACACTCTTTCCTTGGTCACCCATCAGTTTTACTTTCTTTCCTCTTCATCTCTATTCTTCATCTTCCCTACCTATCCAGCCCATCCCACTATCTCTTATTATCCCGAGAACTCCAAATTCTTCTCCCTTCTATTACGCTGGAGTAATTTGGTTCTGCTAGCTTCTACCCCCAACTTGCACATGCAATCCCACAAGGAGATAGGCAGAAAAAGAAGCTCTCTATGGATCAAGATCTCCCCTCTATAGAAGAAAGTTGAGATGATAAATAGGACAATTTCTTCCCCCATTATAGCAGTTTAGAGAGTCTTAAAGGAAAAGGAGCTCCACGAATATAAAGCTATTCTAAAATTACACTCTGTGTCTCATAATTGAACCTTTTCCCATCAGTAAATGACTGACAGGATAATTTCTCAGGGCAGTAATAAGAGAAATGTTCTTTTTTTTTTTTTTTTTTTTTTGCTTTTTTTTTTTTTTCCTTCATTTTCTGTGTTCTTTTTACCCACTAAAGGCCTCTTTAGCACTAACAGCAAAGTACATGCATAAGTCAGTGTAATGCATCATCACAAGATCTGGGTTCTAATCCTCAGTGGCCTCAACAAGTTGCTCAGCAATCTGGGTCTCAGCTTATTCATCTATAAAATGAGGGCAGTAATAAGAACTTTGCTATCTAACTCACAAGGGAGAGTTGTATTCAGTTACATCAATAAATACGTAAAATACGTTCGTGAACTATAGAGCTCTATACAAATATAATTTTTAATTATATTTTATAATTACACAAAAATATAGCATATTGACACTAGACTGATTTTTAGTCAAAGGAATCGCTTTGTATAAAAACTCGTATTTTCTTCACAGTATAAATACAAGCATGATTATGAAAAAGGGAAGGGGAAAATGGTTGGTTTCCGCAGTCTCGAGGATGATCCCAAATTAGTCCATTCCATGCAAGTGGCTAAGATGCAATCTGATCGGGAGTACAAGAAAAACTATGAGAACACGAAGACCAGCTACCACACCCCTGCCGACATGCTCAGTGTCACGGCTGCCAAGGATGCCCAAGCCAACATCACCAACACTAACTACAAGCACCTGATTCACAAGTACATCCTCCTCCCAGATGCAATGAACATTGAACTGACCAGGAATATGAATCACATACAGAGTGATGTAAGGCTTTCTTCTACTTGGGTAGTGGTTGGAATCCTAGCATGGGAAGGGAGATCACAGTCTGTTTCCATGCCATGCTTTTGTGTCTAAATGGATAAGATAAAGTAGAATTTGCTTGTCTTCTTTATAGAATGAATATAAGCAAGATTACAATGAATGGTACAAAGGGCTTGGCTGGAGTCCAGCAGGTTCTCTGGAAGTGGAGAAGGCCAAGAAAGCAACTGAATATGCCAGTGATCAGAAATACCGCCAGCACCCGAGCAACTTCCAGTTTAAGAAGCTGACTGATTCCATGGACATGGTGCTTGCCAAGCAGAATGCACATACCATGAACAAGGTACACAGAACAGTGGCCGTCCACACAGCTCCCACATGAGGAAAGGCTAGCAGGCTCTGGTTCTTGTTTGGGGAAATCTAATTCAGGTTCATCATTCCTAGGCAGTGGCAAACCGTTCCAGATCATTCCCCCACACCATCTTCTTCTTCTGCCCACCTCTTATTTTTTTTCTTCTCTTGACCTTCTAGTTGGGTTAGAAATTATTTATATTTTCGGCCGGGCACGGTGGCTCAAGCCTGTAATCCCAGCACTTTGGGAGGCTGAGACGGGCGGATCACGAGGTCAGGAAATCGAGACCATCCTGGCCTACACGGTGAAACCCCGTCTCTACTAAAAATACAAAAAACTAGCCGGGCGAGGTGGCGGGCGCCTGTAGTCCCAGCTATTCGGGAGGCTGAGGCAGGAGAATGGCGTGAACCCGGGAGGCGGAGCTTGCAGTGAGCTGAGATCCGGCCACTGCACTCCAGCCCCGGCGACAGAGCGAGACTCCGTCTCAAAAAAAAAAAAAAAGAAATTATTTATATTTTTAATTACTATATCTTCAATACTTTCCGTTGTAGAAAACAGAAAATACTTAAAAGATTATTTTTTAAAATCTGAGTTTGTTTGTAGAGTCTTTTCTGAATTATATGCTGCTTAGTTATTACTTTACTACGTCAAATTGAATGCATTCAAGTACTAATATATAAATACATATTTTTCTTTCCTGCTTGTCCCAGTTATTCTAATTTCATGTCTTTTTTTCCCCACTTCCTAGTATTTATACACCGCTGATTGGAATAAAGATAAGACCAATGTTCACGTGATGCCTGATACACCAGATATTTTACAAGCCAAGCAGAATCAAACACTGTATAGTCAGGTAAAGTTACATAAAAATTACTTGTAAGGGTTTTGTATTGAAACTTATGAACTTATAAAATAATGTAATAGTAAATACTGATATAAATGTTGAAGCAATGGAAGTTTGGAAATGACACACTGATTAGCCCAGGATGTTGCAAAATAGAGTGGTTAAGAGCAAAGGCTTCAGCCACAACTGTATACTTCATGGAGCAGGTTCTGTGTCTGTTTATCTCTGTATTCATTGTGTTTGATACCAAGCAGGAAATCAATAGATAATTGTTGAAAAAAAAAATTGCATCAAACAGCCAGGTGTGATGACATGCACCTGTAGTGCTAGCTACTCAGGAAGGTGAGGCAGGAGGACCCCTTGAGCCCAGAAGTTTGAATCCAGTTTGGACAACATTGGGAGACCCTGTCTCTAATAAATAAACATATAAATAAGGTAAAAATTGCATCAAACAGACTTGGTATGAGTTTTGGCTTTGCCATTTTTGAGATGTATGATACTGGGTAACTCAATTACCTGTCTAAATCTCACTTTCCTCATCCCTAAAGTTGGGACCATAAATGTACCTATGACATTGGATTGCCATGAGGACTAAATGGGAAATTCTGTGTAAGATCCTCAACACAGTGCCTGGCCCATGGAAAGTACTGGAGAACTATGAGCTATTTTTGTTATTACCCAGTTCTAACACATATACCTCCATTCAATCGGTAAAGTCAACTCAGAAAGATTGCAACTAAATTATTGCAATTTATAAAAAGCATTTCATCATTTATTGCTTTTATCCCTTAGCTACTTAAAATGTTGTGACCTGTTTTTCTTTTTATTAGCAATTATCTTAATATCTATCTTCAAAATAGTAAGCCAAGGCAGTATTTAACAGCCGTGAGAAAAGTACCTGATATGACCATATTGTTTCTGAACAGCGGAGGCTGTGATAAAATATACCACCAGGATTCTCACAGCCAAAAAAGATTAAAGCCAGGTCATATGATGCTGAGTCAGTGCTTTTTCTACTCCTTTAAACAACTTGTTTTATTTTTATCCATATCTTTAAAGATAGGGTAGATGATGTTCAATCTGATACTCACTCTGTAGGTAAACTTTTCCCTAGTAATCTGCTGAGGTTCTTTATATAGACAGAATAATGCTGAAGAATATCTTTAATTTTCAGAAACTCTATAAACTTGGATGGGAAGAAGCTTTGAAGAAAGGCTATGATCTCCCAGTTGATGCGATTTCTGTACAGCTAGCTAAAGCTTCAAGAGACATTGCTAGTGATGTGAGTACTAGTTTGAGTTCTAGAAGGATATATTTTTATTTGAATCAGGTAACTTAATGTCAGTAACTATTTTTATAGATAGGCTTTACCTTTCAAAATATAATGCTTCCTTCATTTTCTTCTACCCTCTTCATTTATCCAGAGTTCACTCTTCTTTTTCACTGTTCATATGTCAAAAGGGGCTTCCTGAATAGAGGTCGGGCCAGAAGATCTCTAAGATCCATTAGAGTAAGATGCTGTACCTGGGGATATTACAAAGGACCCAAGATTGCAAATTTTCCCTACTTTCCTGAAAATATAATAATTTTCCTGTTTTCTACTTGTCTATTTTAGATAAATTCAAAGTGCCAGATAATAAATCAACCTCAACAAACTGATGCTGATAGATTTTATATGCCCATATTTTAAAATAGGCTGTCAGTTATTTCAGTTTAACCCATTTTGCACTTATATAATTGTAATAAATTACCTTGGGACATAAAAAATCCAAGAAGGTCCAGGAATTTAAGTTCCTAAGGGCTTACTTAATTCTTCTTTCTGCTGAAAATCTGGTCTAAAGTTCATAGACTCACTCACCCAAAGGTAGATTCTAGTTATGATTAGAAACGGTAGCAAATCTGGTGAAAAACTGGGTATTGTCTCTATTGGTTAATTTTTTACAAGTATTTTACTTAGATATTCTGCATATTGCTAGCATATCATTTTGTGAATCCCAAAACTTAACCACAGAAGTTCAGAAGGTCTTGGTTATAGTGAATAAATTACCAGGATTTCATAGGGAAGCAGGACCTCTTAATTAAAATCTTTAGAAGAAAACAGGGATTTGGCTAATATGCAGGTTGAAGTACAAAGTGGAGGAAAAGAGTGCCTACAAATGGAATCTGACAATAAATTCTAAGAACATAAGGGAAGATTTTATTTAATTCACTTAATTTCTGGCACTCCAGAAATGTGGGAAAACTAATATGATGATATATTATTACCCACTCTCCAGCTTGCAGGTCATTCCCTTATTAAAATAAATCAACGAGATGATAAGCCTAAAGCAATAATGATGTGTAAACTCATTTTCATTTATTGCTATATGCTAAAGATAGTTTAGGAATTGAAGAAATAACATCAATAATTTCGTAACAACTCAACATTTGAGAGTACCTCATTTCTTTTTGTGTGAACCCATTAATTCGAACCTTTTGAAATCTTACTCTCAAATGAACTATTAGTGAACTTTCCCACTATTATAGAGATGTATTTTCCTCAATTGCAAATGTCCTTGTATTTATAAAATTTCAGAAAATTAAAACAATTTTTATAAGTATTTAATTTAATGAATTAGAATCATAGAATTTAGAGTTGGAAGATAAAGGACATTTAATCTACTCTCCCACTCAGCATCCTACCTTCTCTCCATCTCCAAAAGTCTGTAGATACTTAAAAATATAAGAATTTTGGAGGCTGGGTGCAGTGTTTCCCTCCCGTAATCTCAGCACTTTGGGAGGCCAAGGCAAGAAGATCATTTGAAGCCAGGAGTTCAAGACCAGCCTGGGCAACATAGTGAGACTCTTTCTTTACAAAAAATAAAAAAGTAGCCGGGCATGGTGGTGCGTGCCTGGAATTCCAGCTACTTGGGAGGCTGAGATGGGAGAGTCACTTGAGCTTGGAAGGTTGAGGCTTTAGTGAGCCATGATCACACCATTGCACTCCAGCTTGGGCAATGGAGCAAGACGGTGTCTCAAAAATAAAAAAAATTCATTAAAGGAATTTTGGAGTCCTTCAGGGCACGTCATTTGTTTGTTAGATCATTTCCAGTTGCCATTATATAGCTTTTTATTTTTACCTAAATAATTTACTGATAAGCTCTAGATCTCTGTTCTACAACACCACAAGTAGCCTCTTTCCGCTTCCACTTGATAGCTCTTCAGACTTTTTCATATTTGCCCTCCTTTGGTTTCAGCTTTATACATTCTTCAATCTTCTGATCATTCTATTTGTAATTTATGCTGTTTTTTCAAAACTCCTGTCAGAATAGAATCCCTCAAAATTTAGTGTTGTTTTCTTGATAGAGGAGGTCAGTTCAGAGAGCTTATTTGTGTCCCATACAGAATCTATGGCACTGCTTTTTAAAAAGCAATTTTGTCAGATTGCTTATGTTGAACTTACAGGCCACTTAAACTCCTGAATATTTTATATATGTAATAATGAAGCTGGGTATCATGTAAGGTATAAGATGTGTTCAGCACCTAACGTCAAGTAAATGCTGTTATTATACTCGTTATCACTGTTGTTACTGTCATCTAGTACTAATGTAATTTTTCTCAATTGAATCTAAATACCAAATTTTACTTTTACTCTCTTAAATTTATGTTATCATTTCGATCCATTTGGCAGTACATGGAGCTCTTGTGGAATTTTCTTCCTAATCTAACATACTTAGTTATTTTTAGCCATCTGTACATGCAAGATATGGATCCCAAACAGGACAAGGACAAGGTTATATGACATAACCACATGGCCAGCCACAAAAAAAATCCTGCTATTTAATAAATTAGTCTCCACTATTAGGTATATTTACTTAGTCATGTATCTTCCTGATTTTTCTGTCATTTAGCCCGTAAGGATTATCATTTCCATAAGAATATCACAAGAACTGTATTAAATACAACCCCAAAGTCAGAATACACAATAGCTAGCACAACCAAACATATATTTCTGCATCTAGTTAGAATTAATTTCTTATAACCTCTATTGATACTCAACTACATTAGATTTCTTCAGAAGCTTCCATGTAAACAAGGCTTAGTTTAAGTAAGTAAACATTCCATACTAAGTTAGCATAGACAACCCTTCTCTCATTTCGGTTTTGGAAAACAAACATGAAAACAAGGCAAATTGAAGCTGAGTGAGGGGGCATGTGCCTGTAATCCCAGCTACTAGGGAGGCTGAAGCTAGAAGAGTAGGCCTGGGAGTTCAAGACCAGCCTGGGAAACATAGTGAGATCTGTGTCTCAAAAAAAAGAAAAGAAAAAAAAGCAAGTTGAGCTTAACTTGGCCTTTGTTTGTGTACTAAAAGATCTGTGTTTTCTCTGATTTCAGTTTAAATACAAACAAGGCTACCGAAAGCAACTTGGCCACCATGTTGGATTCCGGAGTCTGCAAGATGACCCAAAACTTGTGTTGTCCATGAATGTAGCCAAAATGCAGAGTGAAAGAGAATATAAGAAGGATTTTGAGAAGTGGAAAACTAAGTTCTCCAGCCCAGTGGACATGTTGGGAGTGGTACTGGCCAAGAAGTGTCAGGAGTTGGTTAGTGACGTGGACTACAAGAACTACTTACATCAGTGGACATGTCTGCCTGATCAGAACGATGTTGTGCAAGCTAAGAAAGTTTATGAACTGCAAAGTGAGGTCAGTTTCTATTAAATGCAATAGTTTATATATTAATTCATATTTTATATGAGTAGCTATTTAGTCAAAGAGAAGTGAAACTAAGAATTGTTATTGATAAATCTAAAATGCATCTGTTTGTAATGCATAGAATCACTTGAATCAAGGATCCAGGTGAGAATGGGATTTTGATGGCTTGCTCTGTCTTTTCACAGAATCTGTATAAATCTGACCTAGAGTGGCTGAGAGGCATAGGATGGAGTCCCTTGGGTTCTTTAGAGGCAGAAAAGAACAAGCGGGCTTCGGAAATCATCAGTGAGAAAAAATACCGTCAGCCTCCAGACAGAAACAAGTTCACCAGCATTCCTGATGCCATGGACATAGTTCTGGCAAAGACAAATGCCAAAAATAGGAGTGATGTAAGTAGCACTCTGGAAATAAATAAAATAGATTATAGTGCCTGCTACCTAGTATTTGCTCAATAGCGCTTGCTTAATAAATGAGTAGAACCACAAAGCATTGCCTCATACATCACCACATAATATTTTATATTGGATCGCTTTATTTGAATTAGCAACTATACTACACTAAATTGTGTAAAAATGAGTCAGTGTCAGTTTTTGTCACCCAAAGCTTATTTATTATTTAACCAAAATGTAATGAGAAAATGATTGCACAAACTTTTTTTCTTTGAAACTTGAGTGCATGAAGCACCCAGATGTTTTTTGTTGGGGTAGAGTGTATGAGGGGGAAAGATTCTGAGTACCTTACACAGGCACAATGGATGTGTTATAAACAGTATATTTCCTGACAAATGATTATAATGCTTTTAGTTTAGCTGAATCAAGATAAATGGATAATTCTGTCACTGTACATAAGTATATATTCCCTCTTCAACTTATTTTCTTCACCAGCTCTGATACCAGTGTCTAGCACATAATAGGTACTCAATAAATATTCATTGAAAAAAATAAATAAAAGATAGCAGGGTGGAGTAATTATATGCAAAGAAGGGAAAGATTACTCAACACTGCTTAGCTGAAAGCCTAACCCTGAACATTACAGAGTATTGAAGTATGTGCCCTGAAATCTGTAATTGGTAAGAAGATTTAAATAGATATATAATAACCATCTGTTATTAGGAGGATCTAAATATGTATATACTGTAGGTTTTAGGAGGATCTGAATATATATACTATATGTAACATGCTATACACTTTACATATATCATATATATCAGAAGTTTTATATAATATATAAGCCCATAATCAGCTTAGAATAAGCATTGATAAACTGTAGTTCCTCTTTTCCTAACTAACCCCTTACAGACTTTTTATAACGTTGATTTCCAGAATGTAGAGTAAATGATGACCTGTCAGCTTCATTATGAATGTTTAAGCATTTACTTATTCTTTTGTTGTTTTATGATGACAGTCAGAATCCAATAAACTGAGAAAACAACAAATTTGTACAAAATATCTCCCCCTTCTTGGAATCCAAGTTTCTTTTCTCTCCGTGAAACAAGAGAGATCGTGAAGTTTATCAATATACATGTTCCGGGACAGGACTTCCCAGCAATGTACTCTAGTTTGGGGAATGCTGAAATATGGAGCTGTCAGGCCTCAGGGCCGCCACACAAAACCTGGGCCAGCTGGGGTCCTTCAGCCTGCTGTCTCCTTCTGAATAAACTGATGCGCATATCCTAGTGTAAATAATAACAGCATTTTCTCTGCATTCCATGGGGTGAAAGTGGTGCATGCCATTGAAGAAATAGTCTAACTTAGTGACTCTCAAGCAGAACCAATTTTGCCCCACAGGAACATTTAGCAACATCTAGAAATATTTTTGGTTTTTACAACTGGGGAGTGGCATGCTACTGGCATCTAGTGGGTAGAAGCCAGGGATGCTGCTAAGCACCCCACAATGCACAGGGCAGCCCCCACAACAAAGAATCATCCAGTATACAATATCAGTGGTTAGGAGGTAGAGAAACTCTGCTGTTTGCTTGGTGGGTACAATGTGTGTTGCTCCAGTGATGGATGCACTGAAGGCCCTGACTTTATCACAGTGCAGTTGCACTTGTGCCCCTACAAATATATGGAAATAAAAAAAATTTTAAAGAGAAACTCTGGTGTTACTAAATCCAAAAGGGTAGTGCAGAACCGGGATACACGTACGTGGAAATTAACAAGCCTTGCCTTTGTTTTGGTGCTGAGGGTCTTAATTGACTTCTCTGGGTTTTATGCACCATGCAAACATGTGCAGGAAAAAGAAAAGTGCCATACACACACATCTCATGCTGCACACCTCAAAGGGAAATGGACAAGTTTAAGGAATCAATCAGACCAAAAATATTTTATATTGAAATAATTTCAGGCACTCAGAAAAGTTGAAAAAATAGTACATGTAATTCACGTGTGTGTGTGTGTGTGTGTGTGTGCATATACCCAGATTCCCCAAATGTTAACATCTTACCACATTTGCTTTCTCTTTCTGTCTTTTTCGCCCTTTCTTTCTCTCAGATCTAGATCTATATCTATATATCTCTATGAGAAATTAAATTGTTCCATGATGCCTATTCTGCCTGTATTTCCCAAAAATAAGAACATTCTCAGTAATCACATTGTAATGATTAAAATCACAAAATTAATTTTCACTAGTATGGTAGTCTACAGAATTTATTCAATTTTATCACTAATATCCTTTATAAGAAAAGAAAATATTTTCTCTGGCTCAGGATTTAATCCAAGACTACAGGTTGCATTACTTGCTATGTCTTTAGTCTCCTTTACTCTGGACTAGTTCCTCACTGTTTCTTTGCCTTCCAAGTTTTTGACATTCGTAAAGAACATAGGTCAGTTATTTTGTAGAATCTCTTTCCATTTGGGTTTTCTGGTGGGTCCTTGTGATAGACTCAGATTGTCTTTTCAGCAGGAGATCACACATTGTGTCCTCCTCAGTACCTCATATCAGGAGGCACAGGATATCAATTTATTCTATTACTAATAACTTAAACACTTGGTTAAAGTGATATTGCCAGGTTGCTATACTGGTAAGTAACCATTTTATCCTTTGTAATTGATAAGTAATCTGGCAGGGAGATTTTCTGACCCTGTGTAAATATTCTGTTTTTCATCAAATTTTCCTAGTTTTAGCTGGGCACGATGGCTCACACCTGTAATCACAGCACTTTGGGAGGCCAAGGCAGGTAGATCACCTGAGATCAGGAGTTCAAGACCAGCCTGGTCAACATGGTGAAACCCCATCTCTACTAAAAATACAAAAATTAGCTGGGCATGGTGGTGGGTGCCTGTAATCCCAGCTACTTGGGAAGCTGAGGCAGGAGAATTGCTTGAACCTGGGAGCTGGAGGTTGCAGTGAGCCGAGACTGCGCCATTGCACTCCAGCCTGGGCAACAAGAGTGAAACTCCATCTCAAAAAAAAAAAAAAAAAAAAAAAAAAATCCTAGTTTTAGTAAGTCAATGAAACTTTTGTTTGGATCCCCTTGTCTTCTGTTGAAGAGACATAAGGATGGCTCTGGAACATCTAAGAGATTTTGATAAATTCCCCCCAAAAAAATCATTTTGGGAATCCTAATCTTTCACAATGATTGTGAGGTGTAACTATAAATAATAAGCCACATGGAAGATGGACACAGTGGCTCACACCTGTAATCCCAGCACTTTGGGAGGCTGAAGCGGGCAGGTCACCTGAGATGGGGCGTTCAAGGCCATCCTAGCCAACATGGCGAAACCCTGTCTCTACTAAAAATACAAAAATTAGCCTGCTATGCTGGTGCTTCCTGTAATCCCAGCTACGCAGGTGGCTGAGGCACCAGAATCACTTGAACTCAGAAGGCAGAGGTTGCAGTGAGCTGTGATTGCGCCATCGCACTCCAGCCTGGGCAACAGAGTAAGACTCTGTGTCAAAATAATAATAACAACAAGCCACATAGGAAATAAAACTCCCTGATTTCTAGGCACACTTTGAATAAGACAGCTTTTGAAAAGGCAAGGGCTGCCTCTCAATTAAACACTGAGGGACACAACCCGAAAGATGGAGAAGCCTGTTTCATTTGATAATATTGGCAAAGCATGTGATTACCTAGATTGATTTCTTGTAGGCAGGATTTTCTGTAACTTTGAAAATGTGACCCATAATCTCTGTTTTGAAAGGCAGTTATGTTCCAGATAAATCAAGAAATAATGCATCTATTTTCTATTTATGTTGTCTGCTTATGATATCAATTCTGTATAATGTTTAATTCAGATAAAATCAGCAATTCTGTTTGAAGCCAACTGTGTCATTCACTAATCTAACAATACCACTGAAAAATTCTTATTTCTTATTTTAGAGACTTTATAGAGAAGCTTGGGACAAAGACAAGACTCAGATCCACATCATGCCTGATACGCCTGACATTGTTCTGGCTAAAGCAAATTTAATCAACACAAGTGATGTAAGTTTTCAAATTCAGCATTTGTTTTCAGAAAGCTCATTTTAATTGTTTCTAAGTCAGTGAAGTTGTCTGGAAGTTCTTTGAATCACTGAATTATTGTAATTAATGAACTACATATGACTTAGACTCTTTATTTAGTGGCTTTTAGATTGAACATCGAAATGTTAGTACTCACTGTGTCAGGCAGAATGGGGAGTCTGTATTCTCTGTTCCATGCAGTCCATTGTTATACATATCATCACAAGGTGATGGCTTGTATTGCTTTTCACAGTGTGGAGAGTCACTCTTTGCAGGCAGAGACAATTCTTATTGAATCTACAGTGCTTATCTAGAATCGTGCTTGACACATAGTAGATACTCAATGAAATTTTGGATCAGTGAGCATACAAAAGCCATGCAGGAGAATTTCATTTTTATTGTCATTGTCATTGCAGCATAATCTCCTGAAATTTATACATCTGAAAATTAAATATTTTAAAAACAAATTCTAAATTCTAATAGAATGACTTTAACATTAAAGAATGTATCAAAGTAATGCTACGAAGGACTAACAGATAAACACAAGTCCAAGATCAACAGGCACTTTAAATAATCTGGTTTCTGGATAAAAGTATATTTAAATTATATTCTTAATTTTTAAGTTATGTCACAGATCTGAAAAAAAACATTCTTTCGCTTAAGCTTTTAAAATTCACTATTTAAACTTTCTTCAAAACATCTTAAGTTTTAGAAATTATGGTGGACTCAGTATCTTACCTATCGATGTGGATCCTATTTTGGATGGTCCCATATTGGGAGACAG
Organism: Piliocolobus tephrosceles; assembly: GCF_002776525.5. NCBI lineage: Eukaryota > Metazoa > Chordata > Mammalia > Primates > Cercopithecidae > Piliocolobus > Piliocolobus tephrosceles. The sequence continues at coordinate 37,312,030 of NC_045444.1, read as the reverse complement.
ACTACTTTACAATGCATCAGCTACATGGAAGAGATAGCCTCTTAGGCATGATTTTTCCTCATTAGAAGAATTAGATGAAAAGCCATAGCTCTTTTCTAACAAAAACTTCTAATGAAAGAGTCAATGTGAATTGAAAAACAGGACCTAAATAATAATCCATTTCATTTCTCTATTGTTTTACTTCTGCCTGATTCTTGCAAGTATAGACAGGCACTGTATAACAACAGTTTGGCCAACAAAGGCACACATACAGGATGGTGGTCCCATAACATAGTACCATAATCGTACTGTATTTTTGCTGTATCTTTTCCATGTTTAGCCATATTTAGATACACAAATATTAATACTTCCCATTGTGTTACAGTTGCCTATACTAGCATGCTCTACAGGTTTGTAGCCTAGGAGGAATAGGCTATGCCATATAGCCTAGGTGTGTAGTAGACTGTACCATCTAGGATTGCATAAGTACACTCTGTGATGTTCCCACAAGGACAAAATCACGTAACAATACATTTCTCAGGAGGTATCTTTGTCATTAACCAATGCATGACTGTATTTGGGAAGAGCTGACAATTTTGCTGATTTAGGTAATTAAAGAGCTTTAAAGTTTAAAACAGGATCATTAGCAAGCAATGGGCATAATTTCTAATTACATTTGAGTATTCTAGGGCACAGATGCTACTCTCATGGACTCAAAATATTTAGCACATTTTATGATTATGCTATATTTGTCTATGGGGAACACAGTGATCTTCATTTCTTAACAGAAACTCTACCGAATGGGTTATGAGGAGCTGAAGAGAAAAGGTTACGATCTTCCTGTTGATGCCATACCAATCAAAGCAGCAAAAGCCTCCCGGGAAATTGCCAGTGAAGTAAGATTTTATCCTTTGTTGATACTGATTTGATTGCAAGTTATCACTTCAAAGCAGTCTCAATTTAATTTTAAATTGAACAAAATCTAAGGGGCAACAAATTACAATGAAATAAAATGATCCCATGCAGTGTGGGATGAGGATAAGATCAAGGATGCATTTATTATGTATGGAATTTCGTAGCTGAATTTAGCCTTTAATCTTTCTTATCAAAAGACTGAAGTCTTTGGCTCTCTTGGCTTAGTAAAATATTTAGAGTTAATGCGCTTTGTAATTTGCCACAAAGATGGCAACAGAAGTTAATTTTGAAAGGAATAATACACATTTTTTTTTCTTTAGTACAAGTACAAGGAAGGCTTTCGCAAGCAGCTCGGCCACCACATTGGAGCCCGGAACATTGAAGATGACCCCAAGATGATGTGGTCCATGCATGTGGCCAAGATCCAGAGTGACAGGGAGTATAAGAAGGACTTTGAGAAGTGGAAGACCAAGTTCAGCAGCCCAGTGGACATGCTGGGGGTGGTGCTGGCCAAGAAGTGCCAGACCTTAGTCAGCGACGTGGACTACAAGAACTACCTGCACCAGTGGACGTGCCTGCCCGACCAGAATGATGTCATGCATGCTCGGCAGGCCTATGACCTCCAGAGCGATGTGAGTAATTAAGATCTATGGTAACTGTGCTCATAATAGTAATTCACAGAAATACTGAGACAGTGGTCTAGAATTAGGTAGAACCCTCAGAAGGGATGGCATCGCTTCTCTCTGCTCATTTTTTAGGCACCTCTTCTCCTTACTTTTTTTGGAGAGAAAGAAAGTAATACCTGAAACTATATTCAATTTGGCCTTCATATATTGAAGGACATATACATGAAGTTTGACTATCCAAGCTTTCTAGTGTTATTTTTTTATTTTTGAAATCATGTTAGAACAACTTCAATAATACTCGCTTTTGTGTTTAATCTCTCCAGAACATTTACAAATCTGATCTCCAGTGGCTGAGAGGCATTGGCTGGGTCCCCATTGGGTCTGTGGATGTGGTCAAGTGCAAGAGAGCTGCCGAAATACTGAGTGATAACATCTACCGCCAGCCTCCGGACAAGCTGAAATTTACCAGTGTGACTGATTCTCTGGAGCAGGTGCTGGCCAAGAACAACGCCCTCAACATGAACAAGGTGAGCCCCCAATTTGTAGGAAAATAAGACAGGGCTGTATGTCATTTAAGATACCTATTGTTAATTAAGTTAGTCTCTTTTTTTAGTCCAATTAAATTGCTCTCCAGTGTATAGTGATTCAGTTGAATTCTCTATTCTGTTAGGTAACAATGTATGGGAGCATTTCTGCTTTGACATCTCTTGTAAAATAGCCAGCATTAAGAATGGGACGGCTATTTTGGGTTCAAATGGTTTGAAGTCTATAAGAGTTAGTTATACATGGTTTGGTATGAAGGTTTCTTTCTTGCTGAGTACATATTTAGGTAAGCGCAGAATAAACAAGAAAGATGCAAGCCGGGCATTGTGGCTCACACCTGTAATCTCAACACTTTTGAGAGGCTGAGGTGGGCAGATCACTTGAGCTCAGCAGTTTGAGATTAGCCTGGGCAGCATGTGGAAACCCTGTCTCTACAAAAAATACAAAAATTACCCAGGTGTGGTGATGCGCACCTGTGGTCTTAGGTACTTGGGAGGCTGAGATGGGAGGATCACCTGAGCCTGGAGAGGATCACCTGAGCCTGGAGAGGTTGAGGCTGCAGTGAGCCGTGACTGTGCCACTGCCTTTCAGCCTGGGCAACAGAGTGAAACTCTATCTCATAAAAACAAGAGAAAGATGCAAATCTGCTTAACATTTATCAAAAAGAAATCTAGAGCTAGCACATACAGGTACATTTGCAGCTAATAAACTAACAACAAACAGCATCAAATAAAATCATGGGAAAGATTTGTTAATATAACCATAGTACAGATATGGATGTGAATATATGCTTGGGAAATACTTGCTTTTTATTTAATTGGGGTGGCAGTGACCTGGTTACCAAACACACACACGCGGGTGTGTATATGTGTGTGTGTTTGATTATATATATATATATTTTTTTTTCCTTTCGTATCTTAGTATACATTTATATTTTGTTACAATAAATATCTTGTAAAATCAAAGAGGTTGAAAGAATGTTAACATTACAGCACATGGAACAGAGAGCAAGAAAGCTGGCTCTCAACTTTGTCATAGTTTCTTCATTGAAAATTCCTGTTTACAGCAAACTGTTTTTCTAATTTCTTAATCTTTTTATCCTTCACAGCGCTTATACACAGAAGCCTGGGACAAAGACAAGACCCAAGTGCATATTATGCCTGATACACCTGAAATCATGTTGGCAAGACAAAATAAAATAAATTACAGTGAGGTAAGATCATTTGTTTTATTTCTTTGGTCTGGCCACATTGATTTTTGCTGATGTAGAAATTTCAGAATTATAAAATTAATCCTCACATAAGCCAGTTAGCTTAGTTGGCTTTTTATGCCATTTACCCTACCTTGAATATACATATCATTATATTTAAGAATAGGTAGATAGAAAGGTAGGTAGATTAGACAGACAGACAGATAGGCAGACACAAAAATATCTTCATTCCGGGAGGGAAAATATATCTCAAGTCAGCTATTAATGACTAAACATAATTTTCATTAAAAATAATTGCTATTAATCAAATTAGCACTTGCTTCAAAATTTGTGCAGCAAGTTTCTTTTCTTCAGTTACCTCATCTGTAAAATAGGATTAAAATGCTTATCTTAAAGAATATTTAAACAATGACTAAATAAAGTAAAATATTTAACATGCCCAGTGTGGAGCCTGGTGCAAAGTATTAGTTTAATAAACTTTAATGTTTCTTCTTTACACTCAAGTCACCATGAAAATTAGATGTATTTAATGTGCTCAAAATAACTTGAGCTTTATTTACAAGAACTGAAATGAGAATTCTTAAATTCACCCATTTCAAATTGCCGGAGAACAATAAAATACATTCTTTTATGAACTATCTTCAGCCTTGCTAAACTTGTCATTGCATATATTTGCAGTCCAGAAATACTGCTGCATAAATAGCTTCTTGCTCAATTGTTCTTGCCAAAGTCAAAAATGTATATGGTTGATTCAAGAAGAATACTAATTTCTTAAACATGTTTATGTGTCTTTTTTTTTTTTTTTAGAAAAAAGGAAGGCAGAGTTTTCTTCAGTTTGAGAGCACTGAAAAATTTAAGTACTAATTTAAGTTAGTACTTAAATGATGACCAGATTTATTATTTTACTCATATTAATTACTTTTGCCTATAATAATGTAGCCTTAAAGAGGAGGCATGCTTATATCAAATAATCATGACCAGTAAAATGAAGAGGGCATGATTTCACTTTCTCCAGCCTTATAAAACAGACCAAAGGACAAGCCTGATTATAAATATTTGATTGGCCTTGGCTTCAGTCACTTTTGAATGGGACATTTTCTCTTGGCCACAGAGCTTCTCAGTTGGATTATCTTCCCCGGGAGGTTTATTTTATCCAAGGCAGATGAAGTTAGTTTCTATTCCAGATTATAATGAAGCTCTTAAGCCTCTCTCATTTGTTTACATTAGCGGAATTGAGGTAGATTTTTTTTTCAGACTGCTGCAAAGATATTGGACTATTTTTTAATTCTAAAATTTTCAGCTGGATTTACTTTCTTTAAAATTGCATGATCATGCATTGAAGGCTCTGACTTCACCACAGTGCAATATATTAATGTAGCAAAATTGCACTCATTCCCCATGAATACATACAAATAAATAAAAATAAAATTGCATGATCGTGTTGATTCCCTGAGGGATCTAAGATCACATTTCATAGTGACCCACTAGAATTTCTTCTCAACCCATTGCCCGTGATACCTTCATTCCATAAATGTAAAACAAAACAAACGCATGTATTTTTTCCTCTTAAATTCTCATTTACCTATTCTAGTTTTCTTAAGTAACAAGCTTTAAAATACATCCTTGATGATAGATAAAAGTGTTCTCTCCTTTGAAGCACTGCATCTTTTTTAAATGTTGAAAGAATTAAAGAACTCTATTTTTTTGGCCTGAAGCCATGAGATGATTGAAGCACATTTTTTTCCCACTTACACCATTTTTAAAACGCGAGCATTTATTCTTTAAAAACATAATAAATGAAGTATTTGACCTTCCAGTTTCAAAAGAAACATTCCTAGAAATTTTGAAGAAAAACGAATTCCCTCTGGAATTTATCTCAAAGATACTAAATTGATTCTTATTTTTACTTTAGCTTTTTCGTATAAAAATCTCCTCTTGAAAAGGCTGTAAACTGACACATCTTAATAATCCACTTTATAAACACAATAGTGACCCTCTAAGAGTCTTAAGTCATTAAAAATATTAAGAAATATTAAGTGCCTCTGTGACATACTTAAACTCCAGATTCTAGTCCAGTATCCTTAATTCAATCTAATTTGAGAATGGGGCATAAAAATGAAGTTTAATTATTTGTATCACACTTTTTCGGGATTTTCCTTACATTTAAGATTTTGTCTTTACACAGCCTCAACAATGAAAAGTACACTGAACAGCATAAAGTAGAGGGATGATAAAGCCTTATAGAACTGTAAATCATTGTAGTTTTTCCCTTAAAGCCACATATTATTTCTAAATTATTTTCCAGAACTATCTACTGGTACTATGTCTGCTTTGTCTAACTCAGTAAACCTCTTAAAAGAGGAAAGGGGGAAAGTGAAATTAAAGATTAAATTATTCAACCGTAGATTGAGCTAAAGACTGTATTTGGGGCCGGGCGCGGTGGCTCAAGCCTGTAATCCCAGCACTTGGGGAGGCCGAGACGGGCGGATCACGAGGTCAGGAGATCGAGACCATCCTGGCTAACACGGTGAAACCCCGTCTCTACTGAAAAATACAAAAAAAAAATTAGCCGGGCGAGATGGCGGGCACCTGTAGTCCCAGCTACTCGGGAGGCTAAGGCAGGAGAATGGCGTGAACCCGGGAGGCGGAGCTTGCAGTGAGCCGAGATCCGGCCACTGCACTCCAGCCTGGGCGACAGAGCGAGACTCCGTCTCAAAAAAAAAAAAAAAAAAAAGACTGTATTTGGATATAGATGAGCTGCTTTCAAGCCTCAGCAACCATTCTTGAGGTTACTCAAAGGCTTTCCAAGGGGTAAAGTGGTATGGATCGTTTTAAGTAAATCAGTTAACATAGCTTCAACTTCCATACGTACGCTCTTCTAAATTATCTGCCCAAGAATGCCCCTACAGTTTGAGTTGGCGTCCCACTTCTTTCATAGTCACTCTTCTCTCACATTAAAACAAAAAAAGCATGGTTTAAAGGTGAAGAAAGAAACCAGAGAACTAAATACTACTCATTCTTTTGTACTGAATTCTGGATAGAAAAGCAACATTGCTATAAAGGAAGTTATTGGGACATTTGATGAAATTGGAATATTCATTGTATATTTGATAAAAAAGAGAATAGTACTAGACAGTAATACTGTATCAATATTAAATTTCCTGAGTCTGATACATATACTGTGGTTAATTAAAAATATCTTTATTCTTAGGAGATACATGGTAAAGTATTCAAGGATGAAGGCCATGATGTGTACAGTTTTAATCAGTTCAACAATTGAAAATAATAATAAGTAAAATGAAGAAATACATAAACACATAAAGAGAAAGAGATACAGAAAGCAAATATGGCAAAAATGTTAATAAATTGGGTAGTTGGTATTCATCATAACATTCTTGCAACTTTTCTGTAGGTTTGAAGTTTTGCAAAAGGTAGAAAGTATACATTTTAAAATATTAAAACATACACTAAAATATTTGACTAAGTATGATAATATAAGGATATCATTTTTTTAAATAAAGAAAAAGAAATAGTAATACTCATCCTAGTAGTTACTATGGTGCATGTCTGAAAGTATTAAAATGAAACTTTACCAAACATGGCTGGGTGCAGTGGCTCATGCCTGATATCCCAGCAATTTGGGAGGCTGAGGCAGGAGAGATCACTTGAGTTCAAGAGTTTGAGATTAGCAACACCCATCTCTATTAAAAAATATAAAACTTAGCTGGGCATGGTGGCACACACCTGTAATCCCAGCTACTCTGGTGGCTGATGCACGAGAATCGTTTGAACCTGGGAGACAGTGAGCTGAGATTGTGCCACTGCACTCCAGTCTGGGCGACAGAGTGAGACTGTCTCAAAAAACAATAAACAACAACAACAATTAAACACACACACACACACACACACACAAAACTCTACCAGGCAACTTAATTCATTATTGCCCATCAAAACTTTGTAATCAAACTACCATGAGCTCCTACAAGTCTCATTAAGAGATCCAATAAATTTTTATTTTTTAGGTTTAAAAATTGTTATCAAACTGTATATTTATCTTGTTTTGATTTATTGAATACCGCTGTTGGCAATTATTTAAAATTTTTTGTTAAGAGGATACAGAATCAGTCAAAATTTTTATCACTGGTTCACTAAAAGGGCTAAAAGTCATTGGTATAAATGATTTGTTCAACGTGTGGTTCTCAAATGACACTTCCATGGAACATTTGTGTTTTGTCTTCTATACACATCTGTCCCGCCAGAGAAATTGAACAGTGGTGGTGCTTTCTCAATTCACAGAAGAAGTTAATAAATAAAATTTTATCAGTTTTGCAGTTTTGACTCCTAAATCTTTGGTACCTGCCACCCTCATGTCTGCTAACAACTTCCAGCAGTTGATGAAATAATAGGGAGCAAATCAACATTAACAGAGAGATTCAGAAAGAGTGATACATCCTAAGTTCGGCACTAAATTTGATTATGGACACATCCTCCTAGTGGTAGTATTATTATATGTTATTATATGATACTATTCTCTGCTAGTAAAAATGTTCCCAATTCAAATTTGGAATTAAATAAATCAACATTTCTTGGTTGTTTCATGAAAAGGGCAAATGGTGAACAATCTAAGCACAAGAGCTGTTCATTTAATGTATAACATTTATAAGATTTGTGCAAAGAGAGGTTGTGATGTTAAAACTTGCTGAATGTGAAACTTTCATTTAAATAAATATCCAAGGATAAACAGAAAGTAAGAGTTCTTTTTCTGATTTAAGACTGAACATACTCGTGTAGTTATGAATCCAAAAGTGGTCTTCCTTTGACAAAAAATATATTTTTCGAGTGAATGTGAATTCTGTATTTAAAAGCTACTCCTTCTTTCTTCAGAGCCTCTATCGTCAGGCCATGGAAGAAGCCAAGAAAGAAGGCTATGACTTGAGAAGTGATGCCATTCCCATCGTGGCTGCCAAGGCCTCTCGAGATATTGCCAGTGATGTAAGAGCTGATCAAGTCCTAACATTTCTTACCATCACGTCAGCCACACAGGGAATACAGCTGGACGTGTCTTTGGTCATCATCCACCTTAACTCCCTTCAGTGCATAGGCAAATATATTGAGGCTTGAGATACAGATAACTTGCCCAAGATCACAAGCATCACGAGGCATAGCCTAGACTGGAATGTGGCTCATTTGACTCCTTATTTTTAGTCTTTGCTCAATAGGAAGGAGTGAGTGCCTCGATTAAAGTTAGACGTATGTAAGCTGAGCTACTCACAAAACCTCAGGAGCTTCCTTGGAACACACTCAAGGCAAAGATGCCAGAAAAGAGGCAGGCTTAACTGAGTTTGTCCCATCACTTGAAAAAGAACATAGAAGGACAAAGTGCTTCTTTGGTGCACAAAACCAATATTTCTTTACCCTAAAAATGAAAACATCAGATCCCTGGACATTTTAAAAATTAATCCAAGAGTAGTAAAATTGTTCATTTTTATAGGTTTTAAATTTTTTTAATTCTGGTTAAATATATGTATTTATATATGTATATATATTTGTATATATTTTATATATGTATATATAATTTACCATCTTATCCATTTTCAAGTATACTGTTTGGTGGGGTTCAGTATATTCATATTGTTGTACAACAGATTTCCAGAATTTTCATCTTGTAAAACTTAAACTCTCTACCTATTAAATAACAGAAATTGTCCATTTTAAAACTATCCCTCCTAAATCATTTGTGAAGAGGAAATTATTTCTCAGACTATGCTAGAAAATTTTAATGATCCATGTAAACATACGCCCCAGGTGTGTTCTTAAATAGGCTCACTGACATGACGGATTTCTGAGACACTGTCATGGTTTATTACTGTAATTGGACTCTCCAGTACTCACTTTTTATCATTTTTTGCCAACATATGATTCTCTAGCATATATAAAGGAACTACTGTGGGGTTATTCTGTGGAGATGTGCCAATGAGCACAACAGTCCAGTATGCAGCATTACAGCGGCATGACCAGTGAAACTCCTCTGTTGCCTTAAAGATTTCATAGAAAGAACAACAGGGAATAGCCCTTTGTGCTTCCTCCTTCTTTATTGGACTCTCTCTTTCAGTACAAATACAAAGAAGCATATCGTAAACAGTTGGGTCACCACATCGGCGCCCGAGCAGTACATGATGATCCCAAGATAATGTGGTCCCTCCACATTGCCAAAGTGCAGAGTGACCGTGAGTACAAGAAAGATTTTGAGAAATACAAGACAAGGTTCAGCAGCCCAGTGGACATGCTTGGTATCGTTTTGGCCAAGAAGTGTCAGACCTTGGTCAGCGATGTGGACTATAAACATCCTCTGCATGAATGGATCTGCCTGCCCGACCAGAATGACATCATTCATGCACGGAAAGCCTATGACCTCCAGAGTGATGTGAGTTTCCTTGATGTTAGCTCTGCTTGTTAAAAGCGGATCCAAACGTGTCTGTGGGTTCTGACTAGTGCCGATGAACTGCAATTTGTTTGTATATTTCAAACAATTTACAATTAAATGTCTGAAAGGAGTTTCCCAATGGAGGTACTACAATCTGTTTTCTCCTCCAAAAGTTCTCTGCAGGAGAGGAGATAAAGTAAATATTATCAATTCTAAACAGGTATAAATCTTCCTAGGGATTCAGGCTTCCTTTGTCTGAATCAGATGAAACTTAACCCTTAAAAATATATCACTGCAAACTTTTGGCTAAGGAAGTAAAAAAATGTGTGTGTTTGTTGGCAGATGGTAGTATGGAGATAGTAAGAGGGAAAGCATATTATGCTAAATTAATTTACATTTTACACTTACTGATGGGGAAATTCTATTTCTTGTGTTTATCAAAACCAGTCATCTAATACTTATCAACATTCAGCATATCTATTGAGAGTAAAATAAAATGAATAATTAGGGAAACGCCAAACATATCTCTACAACATCACATTTCCTTTATACACTTGAAGTTTTGTGATTTTTGAAGATGGAAATAACAGTGAGAATTTTTTGACTGCAGTCTGAGTATGTGGTTTTATTTGGAACTATTAGAGTACATTTTCCAAGGCTAAAAAAGCATGCTTTTGTGTAAAATCTTGTAATACTCTCATAGGCAGGACGATGTCTTTTACTTTAAAAGAAGATCTTTGATCATTCTTGGTGTACTCTGTGTCAAAAAAATGCTCAGAAAAGAAAAAATATGCTTATGATTCAATAATGTGTGTGAGTGAGTGAATTACTATGCTGGGAACCTTAACTATTCATCAGCACTTTTATGTTTCTCTAGGATAACCCATTTTGTAACTATGAATCTGAAACACTAATAAATGTGTTCGTTATCTGTTGATCTGCAGAATTTGTATAAGTCAGACCTTGAATGGATGAAAGGCATTGGCTGGGTTCCTATTGATTCCTTGGAAGTTGTTAGGGCCAAGAGAGCTGGAGAATTACTTAGTGATACTATCTACCGTCAGCGTCCAGAAACGCTGAAATTTACCAGTATAACAGACTCTCCGGAGCAGGTGCTGGCAAAAAACAATGCTCTGAACATGAATAAGGTGAGTCTTCAATCCTCACTGTTAGATATCAAAAGTTACCACGGAACAATTTTAAAATTGTGACATATTATTGCATTTTAAAGATAATAAGAATCACGATACCTTCTTAAATGATTTTTCCACTATAATACTATAGTTACTTAGTGATACTTCAAAATATTAAACCATTGTTAAAAGTACTGTGTGCTTTTTTCTTTTTTTTTTTTTTCTTTGTGACAAAGTTTCATTCTTGTCGCCCAGGCTGGAGTGCAATGGCGCAATCTTGGCTCACTGCAATCTCCACCTCCTGGATTCAAGCAATTCTCTTGCCTCAGGCTCCTGAGTAGCTGGGATTACAGGAGCCTGCCACCACGCCCAGCTAATTTTTGTATTTTCAGTAGAGACGGGGTTTCACCATGTTGAAGGCTGGTCTCAAACTCCTGACCTCAGGTGATCCACCCATTTTGGCCTCCCAAAGTGCTGGGATTACAGGTGTGAGCCACCACACCCGGCCTAAAGTACTGTGTGCTTCTGATTGGATTAGTAGGTTGTTAAAAAAATACTGTGTGCAATCACTCCTTCCTAGAAATTATTTTAAATACTTCAATCCAATTATACTTTTCATAACTGATAAGTCCTTTAACAGTTAGATTCTTGAAATAATTTTAATAAGAAACAAAGGTAGGGAATTTATGCAGCTGTAATAATTTTATTTCTACCTTGTATACAAGAGAGATGAATGGCACATAATCAAAAGAATAATATCTGTGAACACCAAAATAATTTATCTCTCTCTTTTTTTTTTTATAGCGCTTATATACTGAAGCCTGGGACAATGACAAGAAAACTATTCATGTCATGCCCGATACACCAGAAATCATGTTAGCCAAACTCAACCGAATAAACTACAGTGATGTAAGTAAACTGTTGATATTGTAATGAACAGAAAGGCAAAACATGAACCATTGTAGCTGTTTTCTTAGGAAAATGTTTTGACTAATTTATTACACATACTCTGAAGTACCATTTTCAGTAGAAGAGATAGTTCTCACTTGATTCAGTTTTGAGCTATGTGGTGGTCCACAAAGTAGGCTACCATTTTATTAATGGGTTATCAGTAATTGAATGATTATGAATAAATATCCCCATGGGAATTATACTTTTTAAAACCTTCCCCTACAGGTCAATGTGGATATCAAGTCATTATTTTATTCAGCAGCTAGCAAGTAGGCAAGGACTAGATTTGAATCCTAGTTGCATATTCTTTTGCTGTTCCAGTACGCTCTGATAATCATTTGATGTTAACATTTTTCCAGGCATTTCTGCCAGAACCAACATCTTCATAAGGGCAATGATCCTGAAATCCTGGGTCCATAGATGCATCATTGTCTGAGATAATAGTCCACAGCAAAATAAGAAAAAATAAGCACAATGTGTTGAGTTTTTCATAAAACTAAATAGATTACATTTTAAAATATTGTCCTTATTTTTTATCCTTCTTTTGTATTAAGATGGCCTGTCTTTTATATTATGATGACAACAATAAATAGTGTGTTTTGTTTTGTTTGAGATATAGTTTCATCCTGTCACCCTGGCTGGAGTGCAGTGCCACAATTTCGGCTCACTGCAACCTCCGCCTCCTGGGTTCAAGTGATTCTCCTGCCTCAGCCTCCCGAGTAGCTGGGACTACAGGTGCATGCTACCATGCCCAGCTGATTTTTGTATTTTGAGTGGAGACGGGGTTTCACCATGTTGGCCAGGCTGGTCTCTTCTCAAACTCATCATCTCAAATGATCCACCCACCTCAGCTTCCCAAAGTGCTGGGATTATAGGCGTGAGCCACCACGCCTGGCCAATAAATAATTTTTCTTTCTTTTTTTTTTTTTTTTTTTTTTACATCTGCTTGTTTGGCAAATAAAATTTTGCCAACCAAATGTTGATTTTTCCCCCCATTTTTTGGTTGAAATTTACAAGTCAATAAATCCCAATGTTTGGAACATATGTCTTAAAAATCCTAAGCACCCATGAGGCAAAGCTATCTATAAACACACCCTAATAATTGACTTTCTGGATTATTTCTGTAGTTTAAACGAGGACAAAGAAAATGTAATAATAAACAGCTTCACTTTTTATGGAAGGAGTAATGAATAATGACTTTCTTTTCTACAGAAACTCTATAAACTTGCTTTGGAAGAGTCCAAGAAGGAAGGCTGTGACTTGCGTCTGGATGCCATTCCAATCCAAGCAGCCAAGGCTTCAAGAGAGATTGCTAGTGATGTAAGTGGATGTTTTTGGAAAAGCCATTTCTTATTCAAAGATGTTGACAAATAGAAGCTTTCAGAATTTTTCTTGCCAGAAATGTAGTTACCCCTACAGGTCTCAATTCCCTTTGGTGATTTTTTCCCTATACAAAATTGTAAATGGAAAAAAAGAAAGAAAAGCACAAAATTCTAGACCCATTATACCTGTCAATCAATCAAAAATAGAGACACACTATTTTAAAAAAAGCATTTGATGGACACCAAAAATGGGTTCATATTTTTGAGCCTCAGAAATTGAACACTGCATCTTCAAAAAAAAAAAAAAAAAAAAAACCCCAAAAAATACATAGAAAATTGAACAGCAGTTGACCTAGATGTTTGTGAAATTAAAGGGATTAATTTATTCCCTTTAAATAACATGTAGGAAACAGCCAATATACATGTAAACTCTTCCTTACTACTTCTATTTATTTATTCTGGCATTAAAAGAAAACTATAGATGGATACGTTTTAGAGATTTGTTTTGTCCTTTGTAACTCCTAATTGGTGAGATGTCCCTCACTGGACACAAGAAAAGGTGGTGAAGTAAGCAAAGCTTTTTCTCAGCATGCTCTTGCCTCTTCTCTACTTTTCTTCACATGCAAAACACCTCCTAAGGGTGCCCAGTGTCCTCATTCCGTAACAAGCCTTCTTAGGACTCAAATCTAGACTTTCCCTCTTCTGCAAGGGCCTCATGCCTTAGACATATGCTTCATTCCTTCTGTAAACTAAAAAGTATCTGAAACAGATGTCAATCAATTTAGAAGTTTATTTTGCCAAGGTTAAGGACACACGCCCTATTATCAAAACTTTTCTTGCTGTTAAGCTGGAGAAGCCCACACCATAATCGTCTCATGGTGAAATGGACCATAATGTGTTATTCTTGAATCTTAAAGGTAGAAAAGCTGACTCATAGTGAAAGCTCAGTGGTGTTGATAGGCTAATAAGAGTCATTTCCTGGTGACACATAAACTCTATCTAAATGTAACACATATCCTTGACTGAGAAGTCTATTATAAGTTCTAATAAGGGAACTATTATAAAATTTTCTTAATGTCAAACAGTTTTGGGAAAATAACTATGTCTTTAAGTAGATGTTCTATTAGATTGTACAATATATTTACCTCTACTTGTTAAGGAATCAAAGGTAAACTAAGCAGTGTGGTATAATGAGGAGGAAAAATATTAGGAACAAGAAGCTCTTCATTCTAGGCTCATGCTGCCACCTGCTTGTGGTGTGACTGTGCAAATCACTAAACCCCTGCTAGGTTCAGGTTTTGACTTTTAAAAATAGGGTTGATGATATTCACCTTTCTCCTTCACAATAGTGATGGGGAAAAGAAAAAGAAACAATATGTGTGTGAACCTATGAAACATGATTATGTAAGATGTTCTTCATTATACTCTTATCTCTTTTCTTTAGTACAAGTACAAGGAAGGCTACCGCAAACAGCTTGGCCACCACATTGGGGCCCGGAACATTGAGGATGACCCAAAGATGATGTGGTCCATCCACGCGGCCAAGATCCAGAGTGACAGGGAGTACAAGAAGGACTTTGAGAAGTGGAAGACCAAGTTCAGCAGCCCAGTGGACATGCTGGGGATGGTGACGGCCAAGAAGTGTCAGATCCTTGTAAGCGACGTAGACTACAGGCATCCCCTGCATGAATGGCTCTGCCTGCCTGATCAGAACGATATCATTCAGGCTCGGAAGGCCTATGACCTGCAGAGTGATGTGAGTGGCTCTAATATTCTTCAGTAATGGTTTAGAAAAGCATTCTAACTCTTTTGCCCATGGAATCTTTCCAGTCTGGTGAAACCTACAGACACCTCTTTAGGATAACGTTCTGAAATGCACAAAATAAAATATGTGTTTAATTTCAAAATAAACCAATCATATTGAAATATCATTATCAAAGTATGAAACCAAACCTGTAATGTGCTTTTCATTAACACATTAAGTAAAAAGTTATAGCAGTGACTGTAATAACTAATTTCAAAGAAGTGATGAGCATAAATACTTTAAGACATCAGCAACAACTTGTATTAGTCTGTTCTCACATTGCTAGAAATAACTACCTGAGACTGGGTAATTTATGAAGAAAAGAGATTTAATTGACTCACAGTTCCATGGACTGTACCGGAGCATGGCTGGAGAGGCCTCAGGAAACTTACAATCATGATGGAAGGTGAAGGGGAAGCAAGCACATCTTCACATGGCGGAACAGGAGAGAGAGCAAAGGGGGAAGTGCTACACGCTTTTAAACACCCAGATCTCATGAGAATTCACTATCCAAGGGGAAGTCCCCCTCTATGATCTAATCACCTACCGCCAGGCTCCTCCTCCAACATCCAGGATTACAATTCATCATGAGATCTGGATGAAGATGCAGAGCCAAACTATATCAAACTATAATAGGATATAAAAAGATTTGAGATTTCTAAAGCTGACAAAGTCAGGTATAGTGTGAATACTACTATAATGTAATACTTATAATGGAATGAAAGGCTATATTTCAGTTAAGAGGTTAATGAAAATGAGAGGATGTTACATATTTTTTCTATCCAAGTTCACTGATGCCAAGTTAAGAATTCCTGTTCTAAACAACCTAATTTTCCAAATGAATCAATTGCATTATAATTTTGTGTCTATTTAACTTATAGGAATTATCTATTGTAACTTCTGAAAGGAAGTTTAAAAATGAATTATACCTATTAAGACAATTTGTCTAAGAAACTTGAGGACAATAGCTCCCTAGAAATATGTTAGACACTTCTGTCGTTGGCCAATAGAGTCCTTTGGAGAGTCAAATATTACCTCACTGATATGGTAGCTCCTTGTTTTAATCAAGCTCTGATTAAATCAAGCACTTTTGGAAGAATGATAAAAGCAGTGACAGTTAAAAAAAAGAGAGATTCCCCAAAAGCCATAAAAACAAAAAGAATTGTTACCTTTCCTTACAAGAAAAATTTCCCTTCAACCAATTGTTTTCATTCAAAGAAGAAAATGAAAGAAAAAAAAATGTATTTGTTTACTTGAATTCTAAGACAAGAAAGAGGATGGAGGATAAGATAAATATGAGTAAACAGAGATGTACTCTTTGACTTGGAAGCGTGTACATAGAAACATACGAAAAAAGATGTCTTTTTATCCCCCAAAAAACACATTAATGCAACATGTGGTCAACCAGTAATGCTCATTTCTTCTCTATATACCGAGACGAGCTGTGAAAGCCACTGCCCAACAGCATAGGAGCCAACTGTATTGCAACCCAGTACGGTTTCCATAAGAGGAAGTAGGGGCCATCAAATCAGAGAAGAAACACTTTGCTTCAAGAGGCAGGCAGTAATTTCTTAAGGTGGTTTTGTATCACTGAAAATGAATAGCATTAAAGAGATTTCTGTGAGTCTTTAAAACAGTAACTATTGGCTACCTTCAGGAGCCAGGCATTTAACTAGCCATTCTAAACCAAAGTAAAGCAATCCTGTGGGTCTTCCCAGAAATTTACGTAAATAAGATTCAGACTTATACATTATCTATGTATGTTAAGATCAGGTACCAGGCTGTCTAGGTGACATCTATAAATATTTGACATTATTTCATTTTCAGGCTATTTACAAATCTGACCTTGAGTGGCTGAGAGGAATAGGATGGGTTCCCATTGGCTCTGTAGAGGTCGAGAAGGTGAAGAGAGCTGGAGAAATCCTGAGTGACAGGAAGTATCGCCAGCCTAGAGACCAGCTCAAATTCACATGCATCACAGACACTCCGGAAATTGTCCTCGCAAAGAATAATGCCCTGACAATGAGCAAGGTGAGTCTCTAGCTGTTTCCTGTTGCCAGAATCATACCTTCCACAGATTTGGCTCATAAAGTAGGAAATTCCCTAAGGGTTCCCTGAGAAAGGAGGTGTCATAGGCTTAATTCTCATGCAGGCCTTTAACAGAGCATCTGCTTGAATTAAAGGTGACCCTGTGTGCTCTTCTCAATACCCTGCCCCCTAATTCTCTGTGTGCATGTGGGAACAGAGCCTGGAATGATTTCCCTGGAGTGATACAGTCACCCTTCTGAGTAGTGACCTGGAAACATCACAAATGCATTACCCTTCATTACACATTCTCCTAGGCAGAGCAGACTCAGGCCACTTACGTGTCTTTAGCCATCTGGTAAGGAATATAAGCCATTTACATTTCATTCTGAGGCTGGGAAACACATAGCGTTTCATAGCAATGCTGGTATACATTCAAATTGGTTGCTTGGGTTGCTCCTCCACATTAGGTTATGGAAAATCACTTTTGAAAGCTAGCTGCTATTTCTGCTTTCAGTTTTATTACACAAGATAGATGATCATTTGTTTCATCCAAAGTTTCATCAATCTATTTTTATCCAATGCGTCAGCCCTTTAATATGCGTATTTTAGATTGACTTGAACTTGAATTCTCCAACACCTGCCTGGAAACCTTCCAATCATTAGGCTAGTACAATTGAGTGCTCAGTACAAATACGAAAGTGGCTTCAGACAGCAAACTCCAGAGTCTGGGGTATACAACTCCAGAAACTCTTTTATATCCATCAACAGCAACCATGATGATAACACCAATAGGAATCACCAAAAAATCGTTGAGTATCTGCTGTGACTTGGGCATTTTATATATGTTATGGATCATCTTCAAAAAATACTCAATAAAAAAGAAAGATTCTCCCCCTCTCAGAAACGAGGAATGTGAGGAGTTATGTACCTTTCTCCAGATCACACAGCTTGGAAACAGTAGAGTTGGGTTTGCACTTGGGATTGACTCTGAAGTCTAGGGATTTCTACTGTCTCATAGTTCTATGACCGAGATCCATCTTTGGATGTCTGAATAAGCTTGTGATTCACTGGATGAAAAGAATTACTAATAGTAACCATTATATTGCATCACATTAATTATGAAACCACTGTACAGCTATTTAAATATTGCTATGTTTTACTTTCCCCATGACCTTTTTACTTCCCTCACCTCCCACAAGCATTAGAAGGAGCTATTATATAGTTAAATGCGAGTTAAATTTGCTAACAACAGTAATGATGTTATTGGCTTTAACAAAAGGTCTTATACTCCCTCTCCCCATGCCCCACCCCGCCCTGCCCTGTAGCATTTATACACAGAAGCTTGGGATGCTGACAAAACCTCCATCCACGTGATGCCAGACACCCCGGAAATCCTGCTGGCCAAGAGTAATTCTGCCAATATCAGCCAAGTAAGAGATTTCCTGATTGTTGCTTAAACCTTTCTAAGAGTAATTAAAATGCTTTTTCCACCATAACAATTGCCTTTCTGGAACTGGCCTATTACCTTCCTCAAACACTCTTATTTTCTGTCCTTCCCTAGAAACTTTACACCAAGGGATGGGATGAATCAAAGATGAAGGACTATGATCTGAGAGCAGATGCTATTTCCATCAAAAGTGCCAAGGCCTCCAGGGACATTGCTAGTGACGTGAGTACCTTCCATCTAACCCTCTGTGGTCTCCATCGTGCTGAACAACCCAGAGGGTGGTTGGTGGACCACACTCTGTAGTTATTTCCACATGTACCTTCCTGTCCTACTTCCTACCTCCCAAGACCGTTCCCTTTGTTGTTACAGAGAATAAAAATACATTTTGGCATTACAGTTAGAGTTGCTACAGGGAATGCTTTCACCAATGAAGATACATGATTACAATTATTTTTATAACAGTATAAAACATTGCTTTTAAATATAATAGTTCAGAAATGCCAAAATATTTGTAAAACAAAATTCTTGTCCATTTCATGTTGTCTGTAATTGTCAGCATGAGCATGGTTTTAAAACTGGATGTCTCCATCTGTATTTCTGGCATTTTAGTACAAATACAAGGAAGCCTATGAGAAACAGAAAGGCCACCACATTGGAGCCCAGAGCATTGAAGATGATCCCAAGATTATGTGTGCCATACATGCAGGAAAAATTCAAAGTGAAAGGGAGTACAAGAAGGAATTCCAGAAGTGGAAGACCAAGTTCTCTAGCCCAGTGGACATGTTAGGCATCTTGCTGGCTAAGAAATGTCAGACTTTGGTCAGTGACATTGATTATCGCAATTACCTGCATCACTGGACATGCATGCCTGATCAAAACGACATTATCCAAGCAAAGAAGGCCTATGACCTGCAGAGTGATGTACGTAACATGAATTTTGGGAAAGGGGGAAGGGGAAGACGTAGATTTGTTCATTGTCCAGTCAGTGCCTCTGTGGACAGCCCCCTGGGATGTGCACTGCACAAACCCGGGGGTGGGGTTGGGGGGGGTACCATTCATATTGTTTAATATAAAATCCATCTTTAGTAGTTATGTAGTGGGAAGCAAAAACAGAGATGAGCCTTAGTGAGGTCATGTCCTTTTTTCCCCAGCCTAGATTCCAGACTTTTTTCCATGTCATTTGTAACTTCTGGCAATGAAAACATATTTCAGACAAATATAAATCATCTGAATGTTTTTAAAATAATTACTGCTATTATGCTAGCTCCAAAACACTAAACAGCATTACCTTGGGTCAATATCACAGGATTAAAATGGAATCCAATTCAGCAAAATTTTTCTTTAAAAATTTTCAATTATAAAATTTTTTGAAATATCAAATAATTATATGGAATTCAGCATTATTACTATATATAATTCATGGCTAGTATAAATAATTATGTTTTTACAAATTACTTCTGTCATCAATATTAAAAACCCTGAATCATATGAGATCTCAGGTCTTACTTTTTTGGAAGTACAGTCTCCTGCATTTATCATCCCTTCAACCCCATGTGCTTTATTTTTCAGCTAAGGGTTGGTATGTCTAATACTTAATTTTTTTTTTTTTTTAAATGGAGTTTCGCTCTTGTTGCCCAGGCTGGAGATCAATGGCACGATCTCGGCTCACTGCAACCTCTGCCTCCTAGGTTCAAGCGATTTTCCTTCCTCAGCCTCCCAAGTAGCTGGGATTACAGGCATGTGCCACCATGCCCGGATAATTTTTTATTTTTTGTATAGGTGGGTTTTCACCATGTTGGTCAGAAATGGTATTTTTGTCTGACATCTTCTTTATAGAGTGTGTATAAGGCAGACCTGGAGTGGTTGCGTGGCATCGGCTGGATGCCAGAAGGCTCGGTGGAAATGAACAGAGTGAAGGTTGCTCAAGACCTCCTGAATGAAAGACTCTATAGGACACGACCAGAAGCTTTGTCATTCACCAGCATTGTTGATACTCCTGAAGTTGTCCTGGCAAAAGCCAATTCTCTGCAAATAAGTGAGGTAAGAACCATCCTACTATCAAGCTTTCCTGGTTCTGGATTCTGTTTTCCAATGATACCACCCAAACCGAGTCCATAGATTGGACTTCTTCAAAGAATTTTGGTGAGAGGAGCAACTCTAAAAATGTCTTCACTAGTGAAGACACACTGAAAATAGAACTCTGACCAACACCAACAGGCCTTTCTTCTACCACACATACACACTTTGAAGCACTGCATGAAAATGTCACTCCATGGCAACTCAGGAACACAAATATTTGTTGACCTCATATTAAATACTAAGACATGTAGTGTCATGCTACATAATAATAGAACATTGTATTAGTCCAGATTCTCTAGAGAAACAGAACCAATAGGGTGTGTGTGTGTGTGTGTGTGTGTGTGTGTGTGTGTGTACACACACACACAGAAAGAGACAGACTTTAAGGAATTGGCTCCTGAGATCATAAAGGCTGGCAAATCCAAAGTCTGCAGGGTAAGCCAACCAGCTGGAGACTGAGGGATGTGTTGCAGTTCAAACCCAAAGGCCATCTGCTGGCAGAATTCCTTTTTACGGGGCAGGTTTGTCTTTTCTATCAAGGTCTTCAACTAATTAGATGAGGCTCACCCACATCATGAAGGGTAGTCAGCTTTACTTGGAATCTACTGATTTAAATGTTAACTTCATTTTAACAATACTTTCACAGAAACACCTAAATGACTAAATGTCTAGGTACTGTGCCCCAGCCAAGTTGACACATAAAATTAACCAGTATAAACATATATAGGCCGGGCGCGGTGGCTCAAGCCTGTAATCCCAGCACTTTGGGAGGCCGAGACGGGTGGATCACGAGGTCAGGAGATCGAGACCACCCTGGCTAACACGGTGAAACCCCGTCTCTACTAAAAACTACAAAAAACTAGCCAGGCGAGGTGGCGGCGCCTGTAGTCCCAGCTACCCAGGAGGCTGAGGCAGGAGAATGGCGTGAACCCAGGAGGCGGAGCTTGCAGTTAGCTAAGGCTTACATTAGCTAACTATTAGCTAAACATTAGCTAAGGCTTAATGTTTCAGATATTGATTTCCTATTTCCCTTCTCTCCACAGAAACTGTATCAAGAAGCCTGGAATAAAGATAAAACCAACATCACCATTCCTTCTGATACTCCGGAGATGCTGCAGGCCCACATCAATGCCTTGCAAATCAGCAATGTAAGTGGCACGAACATGAAGTGTAGAAGCCTTTATAGGCAATATCTGTCTGCTCATGGAGAGTGTTACAGCAGACAAATTACCTACCTTGCAATGTTTGCAGCTTTTGGTGCTAGACATTTTCTCTTTAGCTACCAGTCCCAATGCAATATGAATGGAATTTCTCTCTCTTAAATGTGTGCTTGGATACACCACTGGGTGCCTAGACTGCAGGAGTTGGGACACCTGAATCCTTTTGGTGTCCTCTTTCACTCTTAACAGTCTCTGTTATCCTCTTAGGTTTTTTAAATTGATCCAGGACTTTATCATTTGACATTCAAGGCCATAAGAAAGACAAAAGACCATTTTTAATTACATCCAAATGGCAGGCTATGTATGAGATCTATGTCACAACCCTTTAGCAGAAACTTCTGAAAAGTCAAAGGGCAAAATTAGGGGGAGAAAAATCTTATCAGATCTTAACTGATACCTTGATAAAGGTTCTCTGGCTTCCCCACTGATCCTTAGGTTCCATGTACTTGTAGTAGGGTATTTTCAAATGCAGACCACATTGTGATGGATGCAAATATTCAAACATTAATAGAGTTTGATGTTTAGCTTTGAAATTTTAACCGGAAGTATCCTGTACACCACAAAGGAAATGGACAACAACCAGAAGAACCCAGAAATGAATGCTTTTTTCTTATACTGAGTATATTACATTATGCCTTATGATTTATATTATGACAAATTTGAGTGTATTTGCTTATTTTTCCATTCTTGTAAACAAACCTATATTTTCCCTCTACAGAAACTCTACCAGAAAGACTGGAATGAGGCCAAGCAGAAAGGCTATGACATAAGGGCAGATGCCATTGAAATCAAGCACGCCAAAGCCTCCAGAGAAATTGCCAGTGAGGTACGCTTCCTTCTTTTTTCTTGTGGTTTTTCTCCTCTACAAAACAAGCAGGGAGACTATTTTTCAAGAATTTTGTGTTTAAAAAAAAATCTGTGTAAATAATTGCATCTCATCCTGTGCTAGAAGCTTTCTCTACTTGAGAATACTAAAATGGAATGGAAAACGTTAAAGTTAGCATAGATGAGGTATATGTGTAAATTTACTTTGATGCTGTTACAAAGTAGAAACAAAATATCATGAAGAGTCTGTATTAAATTCCTGGGAAAATTCAGGACCCAATACAATGTCATTTTATCTCTAAAATATTTCTGACATTCTCCACAAACATAAATCACAGATGATAGTTTCATATAAGACTTAAGACTGAAATCACATTTATATGCAAGATTTTATACTGGAGGCTTATGTAGAATACTCTTAGTAATCTTTTGAAGTTCACTTAATTCTAATTTTAAAACTTACTAGTGGTCAAAATAATTATGCTACCAGCCAGGCATGGTGGCTCACGCCTGTAATCCCAGCACTTTGGGAGGCTGAGGTGGGCAGATCACCTGAGGTCAGGAGTTCGAGACCAGCCTGGCCAACATGGTGAAACCTCGTCTCTACTAAAAATACAAACAAACAAACAGATTAGCTGGGCTTTGTGACAGGAGCCTGTAATCCCAGATACTCAGGAGGCTGAGGCAGGAGAATCGCTTGAACCCGGAAGGCAGAGGTTGCAGTGAGATCGCACCATTGCACTCCAACCTGGGCAACAAGAGTGAAACTGCATCTCAATAAAAATAAAAATAAAATAATTATGCTACCAAGCCCACCCTGCCCCCAGCTCCAACTCTTTAAGTCACCTTGTTCCCTTTCTCTGAGTTCTTCTCTGCTTTTTGTCATGTAGCCACTTGTTTCCTCCTCCTCATTCTTCATTTTTGCCTCTAATAACCATAGCTGGTCCACGTTATCTGCTTTATTCCCAGTTTTCTCTCTCTTTGTTCAACTTGCCTATGTTGTCCAAACATAGGAAAGAAACAGAAACCATCTTACACTAGTCCTGAGACACTCATCAGATGGAAACTCTTGTCCACAGAACTTTTGTTGTTATCTTCTGATTCAAGCCACAACCTTGCTTTCCATCCTTGAAACATGCATCTTTCGTATCTGTTTCCAAAACCACACACATGTGACCTCTCCGTACCTGATGTCCCTTCAGTACTCTTAGGAGATCATTTGACCTAATGTTGCACTTGTCAGGGAAACTTGGTGATGGAGATTATCACCTGTGCCTTGTTTTCCCCATCTGGAATATATGTTAATAATAGTATCTACCTCATAGAGACATTGTAACAATGAACTGTGATCATAATTGCCGCCATTCAGTGATTTTTGACCGAAAAACACAGTAGTTTCCCAGGGATCTACCCAACACATTTGAAGTAGTCATAATAGTGTCTGGCATAGAGTAATTACTTAGTAAATGTTAGCTATGGTTTTTATTACTCTTGTTCACTATACCATCTCCCTCCAGATTTACTCATGTCCTCTCTGAAACCACCTAAAATCATATTATCTAACTCCTTTAAAGTGAACTGAAATGTATAATGACGGCCAATGTTGAGCCAATTTATACCAAGGCTGAGAAAACATTCTGAAACCATTTAAAGAAAACCCCTCTTAATACATTATTTTCACATGTCTTTTTTATCTGACTTCTTACTACTTTAGTACAAATACAAAGAAGGTTACCGTAAGCAACTGGGCCACCACGTGGGTTTCCGTACCCTACAAGATGACCCCAAGTTGGTGTGGTCTATACATGCTGCCAAGATCCAGAGTGAGAGAGAATATAAGAAAGCTTATGAGAAGTCCAAAGGAATTCACAACACACCGTTGGACATGATGTCAATTGTTCAAGCCAAGAAATGCCAGGTCCTGGTTAGCGACATTGATTATCGCAATTATCTGCACCAGTGGACGTGTCTGCCAGATCAGAACGATGTGATCCAGGCGAAGAAAGCCTACGACCTGCAGAGCGATGTGCGTATATTATCACCAGACCCTGGGGAGATGTGTATTTGTGTGTTTAATCCCAGTGCATTCCCCAGAGGCATAATTTAAATGGTAATCTTAATAGAACCTAACATATTCTGTACAATTCATGGTAGCAGAGTTTTCCCCAAACATTTTCTATCTTAAAGAGGCCTCCTCCTTATGGTAGCAAGACCTTATTCACCAAGATGAAAATCAGTCTCTTATTCTATGTAATTAGGTAGAAAATATCAGTTGCAGCTGCTGTGAGCCATTACCTTCGCATAATCAGATGTATATTTCAGAAGTAGATGTAAGCATAAGGAAATGTTGGATTTCATGTTTACCTGACACAGAAAAAGACAGAGATGGGGGGCAGGGTGGATATAGATATAGGTATGTATTTTTTTCTCATTATGCATACATCTAAGTTCTTTACCTCCTAAAATCCAACTGATGTTATTCCCAGTGGTACATAAAAGGCAGACTTCAAGTGATGAGTGTAGAAACTAATCCAAGCATACAAAGTTACATGCCATTGCTGGCTGCCATTCCACCAAGTGCCACTTGTGAGCCCTGTTCCAATTCCTGCAGGATACTCTAAACTTCTCCTATGTGTGCCATAGAGATAACACCCAATTTTAACATTTAATGTTGATCCTTGAGTTTTATGAGATTAGCCAGCTAACTGATTTAAATAGAGGTGGTGTGTGGTTTGCAAGCATCAAACTCCTATAGGCAACTTTGACACTTCCCCATTCTGTGTTCCTATCCTTCATGTAGAACTTGTACAAGTCAGACCTGGAATGGCTGAAGGGTATCGGATGGTTGCCAGAGGGTTCTGTGGAAGTGATGAGAGTGAAGAATGCCCAGAATCTCTTGAATGAAAGGTTGTATCGTATAAAGCCTGAGGCCCTCAAATTTACCAGCATTGTTGACACCCCGGAAGTAATCCAGGCAAAGATCAATGCTGTACAGATCAGTGAGGTAAGCCCAGGTGGATGATGTTTTCAGACAAATGGAAGAAATCTCAATAAAGAAGAATTTTAAATGTGAACTTCAGACTCTTCATGTCAGCGTCAGGATCTGAAACACGCATGTATCCAGATAGATCTTTGTGTAGTCAATCTCTTAGCAGCCACTGTATCTCATTTGCTTTGCTAAGTATTTGGTCAATGCACATGTGGTGGGCATCTTCATGTTCTGCACACCCTGATACGCACTTCGATCACATTTGGAGATCCAGACCGTGATACAGGCCCACCACTTAGTGCCATAATCACAAAATTGCCACTTCTTCGTTGCTTGAAATAGGTTGAGAAGTCTAGGGACAACCCCAATATTAGACGTTATGGCAGTTATTCAGACCAAAAACATCTAGGTCCTGCTTAGCAATGGGGATCATCAGAGCTATCTGCAAAGTGGAGTTACCCATCAGATAATTAGATGTGAGTAAATGGAAAAGGATAATTTTACTACCATATTTCTGACTCATTTCAAATTATGTTGTATCACACGTAAATGTGTTCCTTTTGAAGTCACTATTGGCACCTTTTAAATAAAAGTGCAAATGAGGCCAGGTGCAGTGGCTTATGCCATGTATAATCTACGTTTCTATCGGAGAACATCCAAAAGGAACTTTTCATTTTACTTATTATTTAAATATAAAATTATTTACTGATTTAATCTTACTTAAAAATTTTAATTTACTTACAATGTTTTAATTTATTATAAAATTCACTTATAATTTTATTCATCATCCATGTATTCAAGTATGTTTTATGACTTGTATAATTTCATTTATGTGGTAATTGACTTATTCACTAATCGACCATTCCATTGTTTTTCGTTTTTACCAGCCATTGTATCGTGATGCCTGGGAGAAAGAGAAGGCTAATGTGAACGTGCCGGCTGACACTCCCTTGATGCTGCAATCCAAAATCAATGCTCTGCAGATCAGCAATGTAAGGCAGCACACATCGTTTGCTTTTCAGAGTGCTCTCTGCCTAACCAGACCTTTTATTATATACCCCAAAGAGAGTTTGGCAAAAGGCATTTTCTTCCCATTCCTTTTATTTCTAGTCTTTAAGTTAATAAGTAGCTGTGTGGGTCTGCACGTGTCTGTATACTGTACATCTCAATGTTTGTTGGAAGGAAAAATGGAATGGTTTCTCCAAAAACACAGCATAAAACTTATAGATACACATAGAATAAGATCTAGTTCTCAGTTTTTAGTGGGCCATCCATCATTGCTTTTTCCTTGTAAAAGCCAAGCCATATATATATATATTTTTTTTTCTGATTTTTACATGATTTATAATCTCCTAAGTTTCCTTCTTCAAAAAATAATTATTGGGAGAGAGCTTTACTAAATGTCATTTAAAATCTACTGGAATTCAAGCTCAATATGAAACCAGACTCTTTTATAAATCTTAAGGAGAGATTAATGTTCAGTGTAACTATATTTTTATATACATCAGTAATGCTGACTCAGTTGCTCCCTCTTCAGATTGACTGTGGTATTGCACTCTCTGTTTTCAGAAACACTACCAACAAGCTTGGGAAGATGTCAAGATGACTGGTTATGACTTGCGAGCAGATGCCATTGGGATCCAGCATGCCAAGGCTTCCAGGGATATTGCCAGTGATGTAAGAACTCCTCCTTGCCCAACTGGAACAAACACTAACTAGTAGAAACAGAGGGAGTCTAACTTAATGCCCTTTGAATTATATTTAAATGGATTGGGTCATTGTTATTAGTATATTTTTAAATCCTAAAGAACAACTCTTACAATTTGAGGATCCTTTTGCATCTGTGTTTGGTTCTGCAACTCTTACGTTTAAGCACAGATTTTGATTTTCTTTTCAATATCTTCACAATATCACTTAATTTACAAGTACTTAAAGAGATTTAATTTCATAGTACAAAGAATTCTGTTGTTACTCAAAGTGTGGCATGCATACTACTGGTGGTTTGTATAATAATTTTATGTAGTACATGCACAACTATTTTTAAGAAAATAGTTATATGGTTGTTTTAATGTGTGCTAGAAAAAAAAAAAGTTTCCCCATTTGGTAGGGTTATACATTTTTAAATAAAAATTTTAAATAAGTTTATAATTAAAAATTATTTCAGGCCGGGCATGGTGGTTCATGCCTGTAATCCCAGCACTTTGGGAGGCCAAGGCTGGTGGATCACTTGAGGTCAGGAATTCGAGACCAGCCTGGACAACATGGTGAAACCCTGTTTTTACTAAAAATACAAAAATTAGCCGGGCATGGTGGTGGATGCCTGTAATCCCAGCTACTCGGGAGGCTGAGGCAGGAGAGTCACTTGACCCCGGAAGGCGGAGGTTGCAAGTGAGCCAAGATCGCGCCACTGCACTCCAGCCTGGGCAACAGAGTGAGACTCCATCTCAAAAAACAAAACAAAACAAAACAAAAAATACCTATTTCAACAAAGAATTAATTTGATTTAAAGTAATAAGAAGTACAATTGGTACTTGTGTGTGACAAAACATCTGAAGGTGGCCAGGCTATATTGGGAGATAATCCAGCAACACGGTTCTTGCCTAAGAGGTGCTCTCAATGTTTTCATGCATGTAGACATAGAAGACAAACCAGTGTATCAAAACTTATGGCTTGAATTTAAATAAAAACAGTATCCCCCCTCCCCAAAAAAAGGTAAACTAAGGGAGATGGAGTTATTTTGAGTAGGCTCTCTAGAAAAAGTGGGTTCAGAAAAATTACTCTTCTATTTTCTGTTCACATCTACCAGTATCTGTACAAAACTGCTTACGAGAAACAGAAAGGCCATTACATTGGATGTCGCAGTGCCAAGGAAGACCCTAAACTGGTTTGGGCAGCAAATGTGTTGAAGATGCAGAATGACAGGCTGTACAAAAAGGCCTACAACGACCACAAAGCCAAGATCTCCATCCCTGTGGACATGGTGTCCATCAACGCTGCCAAAGAAGGTCAGGCACTAGCAAGTGATGTGGACTATCGCCAGTACCTGCACCAGTGGTCTTGCTTTCCCGACCAGAATGATGTGATCCAAGCCAGGAAAGCCTATGACCTGCAGAGCGACGTAAGTGTGTCCCCCAGGAAACAAGCCCCCCATTGCTTTGCCTGATGGCTCCTTCCAATGCTCTGAAAACACAACTCTCTGTACATAGGCACTCCACTTTATTATTATTTTATCAGAATTATTAATTGCCTACCTACAGCCAGGTTTCTTCAGAAAGTTTTCATTGCTAAAGGTGCTACCAGAATTTTCCTATAGATTTGTTAATGTGCATAGTGTTTGCAGTTTCTTACTTTTTTTTTCTTTTTGAGACGGAGTCTTGCTCTGGCACCCAGGCTGGAGTGCAGTGGTGTAATCTCAGCTCACTGCAACCCCCGCCTCCTGGGTTCAAGCGATTTTCCTGCATCAGCCTCCCAAGTAGCTGGGATTACAGGCATGTGCCACCACGCCTGGCTAATTTTTGTATTTTTAGTAGAGACAAGTTTTTGCCATGTTGGCCAGGCTGGTCTTGAACTCCTGACCTCAGGTGATCCACCCATCTCAGCCTCCCAAAGTTCTGGGATTACAGATGTGAGCCACCGCGCCCAGCCTCGCCCTCCCTTCCTCCCTCCCTCCCTTCCTCCCCCCTTCCTTCCTCCCTCCCCGCCTTCCTCCCTTCCTCCCTCTCGGCCTGTCACCCAGGCTGGAGTGCAGTGGTGTGATCTCCGCTCACTGCAGCCTCTGTCTCCCAGGTTCAAGCGATTCTCCTGCCTCAACCTCCCAAGTAGCTGGGATCACAAGCACATGTCACACACCCAGCTGATTTTTGTATTTTTTAGTAGAGGCGGGGTTTCATCATGTTGGCCAGGCTGGTCTCAAACTCCTGACCTCAGGTGATCCACCTTTCTCAGCCTCCCAAAGTGCTGGGGCAGTTTCTTAAACAAAAGAATGTCCATGGTCATTCAGTTATGTATCAAAGAAGGGCAGGACCATCTTCCTTCAACTTAATTTGAAAAGTTAGCAGCACGCTCCAGACCACTTGTTTCCTTTAACTTGACGTTCTTCACAATGTGGTCTCTCATTAACTCACCTGAGGCATTTTTAGATTTACTCGTATTTTCTGCCCTCCAAACTTTTAGAAATGATGGATTCTAGAAGGTTATGTATTTCCTGTATAGAATGGATAACTTAAAAATTATCTGACCTTGGTTCCCTTAAGCTTCCAGAGATACTTTTTTATAATGAATGAGTTCATTACAGGAAAGCATGCTTGTCACTTAAAATGCATTGCCAAGTGGTGGATTCAAGACAATTTCTGGAGACCAAAATTGTGGAACTAGTGATTGAATTCCTAATCATCCTTTTAAAAATACTTATTAAACACACCATGTGCCAGGCATTGTGCTAAGCACTAAAGATACAATGGTGAATAAAGAAGAAGAAAAAACATGACATAGGGCTGGGCACGGTAGCTCACACCTGTAATCCCAGCACTTTGGGGAGGCTGAGGTGGGCGGATCACAAGGTCCAGAGTTCAAGACCAGCCTGACCAACATGGTGAAACCCTGTCTCTACTAAAAACACAAAAATTAGCCTGGTGTGGTGGCATGTGCCTGTAATCCCAGCTACTCGGGAGGCTGAGGCAGGAGAATCGTTTGAACCTAGGAGGCGGAGGTTGCAGTGAGCCAAGATTGCGCCACCGCACTCCAGCCTGGGCGGCACAGTGAGACTCCATCTCAAAAACAAATAAAAAACATGACAGCCCTGACTTTAGGGAGTTCACATTGATAACTGAGACCTAGATGTTCATTAAAGAATAAAAATGGAATGGCTGAGAGTGATCCATGGTGCTATGAAGAGAGATCGAGAAAGTTCTTCTGAGAAGGCACTGATTTTATAGAGATATGAAGGAAGAATAGAAGTTGGGTCGGTTAGGAGGACGTGGGGCATTCCTTCAGGGTGACCAACATGTTTAAAGAGGGATGATGAGACTACGAATTGAAAGACGGGCTGTGGGATCAGGACACACAGGGCCAATGGAAGTACAGATGACACGAGGCTGGAAGAATACGTGGGGGCTGGTGCCAGACCATTCATCCCCTTCTAGTCTGTGTCAGGGATTTTGATGTTTATCCCAATGGGAAGCCATAGGATAGGGGGAATGTTGTGACATCGGATTTGAATTCTGAATTTTGAAAAGATCATTCTGGCTGCTATGTGGAGAACTTACTGGAAAGCGCATTATTGTTGCTTTCAAGTCCACATTGGCAATGGTATGATGATTGCCTAAATATTATTCAAAAGTCTTCCATGCACTCCCTCAAACAGAGAGCTGCTTCTGCATCACTTTGCCTTTTAGAATGCATGTGGGCACTTCCCACAGACCCTTGTCACAGAAAACCAAGCAAAATAAAATGCCATTGTGCATTTGAGGAATTATGTTTGCCAGGCTAGTGCTCTGTTTTAATTATTGTTTGTGGAAGATAAAATATAAGAGGCCTGGCATAGTGGCTCACTCCTGTAATCCCAGCATTTTGGGAGGCCAAGGCAGGCGGATCACCTGAGGTCAGGGGTTTGAGACAAGCCTGGGGCTAACATGGTGAAACTCCGTCTCTACTAAAAAAACTACAAAAATTAGCCAGGCGTGGTGGCATGTGCCTGTAGTCTCAGCTGCTAGGGAGGCTGAGGCAGGAGAATTGCTTGAACTCAGGAGGTGGAGGTTGCAGTGAGCCGAGATCATGCCATTGCACTCCAGCCTGGGCGACAGAATGAGACTCTGTCTCAAAAAAACATATATGTATGTTTATGTTTTATATAGGTATATCTTTTATGTTATATATATTTTTTATGGTATACACGTGTGTGTGTGTGTATATATATATAACATAAAAACTCATTTTACCACACACATACACAACAAAACACAAACCCTGCTTCTACCTATGTTTTCTTTTTCAGGCCCTCTACAAGGCTGACTTGGAGTGGTTGCGTGGCATTGGCTGGATGCCCCAAGGGTCTCCTGAAGTATTGAGAGTCAAAAATGCCCAGGAGATCCTTTGTGACAGTGTCTATCGGACGCCTGTGGTGAACCTTAAGTACACAAGCATTGTTGACACACCTGAAGTGGTCCTTGCTAAATCAAATGCTGAAAATATTAGTATTGTAAGTTAGTTTTTTCTGTTAAAATTGAATTCATGCCATAAATACATGAGAAAAAATAAACCTGGTAATCTATTTTAGAATAGTAATAACTTTGTTATGAACAAAAGTTTTTATTAAGTAATACAGTATTGTCTTGGTTTGCTTATTAATTTTAAGGAAAAACTAAAAGTATTAATAAAAGGAAATAATACAAATCTTATACCAAATTTGGTAACTTATGTGAAAAGATTCCAGGAATCTTTGCCCTAACGTGAAAAGGTTTTGGATCAAATCCAAAAGAAAATTTAAGTTGCGTACTGAGACTAATGACATGAAAATTGTGAAGTAATCTTGTTATTATTGTTTCTTTCCACAGCCGAAGTACAGAGAGGTTTGGGACAAGGATAAAACTTCAGTCCACATAATGCCAGATACTCCAGAAATTAACCTCGCTAGAGCAAATGCTCTTAATGTAAGCAATGTAAGTACCACAGCAGACTCTCTTTTGTTTGGAAAGTTACCCAGTCAGGGCTATACTATGACCATGGAAGGGACGGAAGATGGCCTTGGTGGGGTGGGGAAGACTCCTTACAGTTAGCCCTTGACTAGGACTGAGGCAAAGAGGAGATCCCTGGTGATTCACTGAGAAGGCCAGTTACTGG
Organism: Piliocolobus tephrosceles; assembly: GCF_002776525.5. Taxonomy (NCBI): domain Eukaryota; kingdom Metazoa; phylum Chordata; class Mammalia; order Primates; family Cercopithecidae; genus Piliocolobus; species Piliocolobus tephrosceles. Next base: position 37,279,698 of record NC_045444.1, on the reverse strand, counting down.
TGAGTCGATATCTCTACGACAAAAGTCTCCTTAGTTGTCCTTTGTGAATAAGGGGACAAAGAAGGTGAAAGAGGAATGAAGTGATGCACAAACAAGAAAGGAGAATTAACGATAGACTCAGATAAACTCAAAATAATTATAATTCTTTTTTTTTTTTTTTTTGAGACGGAGCCTTGCTCCGTTGCCCAGGCTGGAGCGCAGTGGCGCGATCTCGGCTCACTGGAAGCTCCGCCTCCCGGGTTCACGCCATTCTCCTGCCTCAGCCTCCCGAGTAGCTGGGACTACAGGCACCCGCCACCATGCCCAGCTAATTTTTTGCATTTTTAGTAGAGACGGGATTTCACTGTGTTAGCCAGGATAGTCTCGATCTCCTGACCTCGTGATCCACCTGCCTCGGCCTCCCAAAGTGCTGGGATTACAGGCATGAGCCACTGTGCCCAGCCAATAATTATAATTCTTTGCAAAAATATATGAATTAATTTTAAAACATGGATCTATGGGGGTTTTCTAGAAAATTATAAATGACCAACATTGACCCAAGGAAAAAAAAATATATATATATAGCAAGAAAGAGGTTTCTTAATTAAGAAATTAAGGAGGGCATTTAAACACTTTCTTTCCTACTTTCAAATGTCAGGGTCCCCTTGATGATTTCAAAACTTCAATAAATAAATAAATTACCAGGAGCCTAGTAAAAGAAGGAAATCCATTGCAATTACCAGAATTTTTCAAAGATAGTGTCACAAATTAAAAACTATAGACCGGCTGGGCATAGTGGTTCATGCCTATAATCCCAGCACTTTGGGAGGCCAATGCCAGGGGATTGCTTGAGCCCAGGAGTTCAAGACCAGCCTGGGCAACATAGGGAGACCCCATCTCTGCAAGAAAATAAAAAATAAATCAGTTGGGCACAGTGATGTGCACCTGTGGTCCCAGCTACTTGGGAGGCTGAGGTGGGAGGATCTTGCTTAAGCCCAGCAGGAAGAGGCTGCAGTGAGCCATAATCATGCCACTGTACTCTAGCCTGGGAGACAGGGCAAGACCCTGTCTCAAATAAATAAATAAATAAATAAAATTTAAACTGTAGACCAATAGTAATGGGGGGAATCTTAAATATTAATAAATCAAATTCAGCATTACATTAAAATGATATGATACAGTCAACTGGGGTTCATGCAGGAAAGCCAAGAGGGCCCCATAGTCAGAGACCTAATAGTGCCATAGAACACGAAGTAAAAGCTCATTTTATTAGATTTAAATGGCATCTGACAAAATCCAATACCCATTCTTATTTTTTAAAAATAAAATCTTAGTTAAGAAAGAATAAGTGAATATTTTCTTGACATAACTGAAACATAAATCTCAAATCAAAGCCCAACTCATCCTCAGTGACCAAACTTCTCATTCATATCAGGATTAAAATGAGGATGCCCCCTAACACTATCATTATTTAACATTTGCTGTAAGTATTGGCTAAGTGAGTGAGCCTCTCATCAATGCTAATTTACTCAAGAGTAAGAACATGCCTGGCGCGGTGGCTCGCTCACTCCTGTAATTCCAGCACTTTGGGAGGCTGAGGCAGGCAGATCATGAGGTCAGGAGATTGAGACTATCCTGGCTAACACGGTGAAACCCCGTCTCTACCAAAAATACAAAAAATTAGCCGGGCTTGGTGGTGGGCGCCTGTAGTCCCAGCTACTCAGGAGGCTGAGGCAGGAGAATGGCGTGAACCCCGGAGGCAGAGCTTTCAGTGAGCCGAGATCGCACCACTGCACTCCAGCCTGGGCGACAGAGTGAGACTATGTCTTAAAAAACAAACCAACAAACAAAAAGAGTAAGAACAGAAGATAAATATTGGAAAGAAAGAGGCCAAATTATCATTATTTGCAGAAGAAGTTATTTTAAGCCTTAAAAAAGGAAGAGAATCAACTGGAAAAAAAAAAAAAAAAAAAAAAACCTATTTGTGAGTACAAGATAATCCAGTTACGTGGCCGGCTACACAATTCAAGAAAGTTCAAAGAAGATATCATTTTCATGGATCACAGAAATTGCTTGTGTGTAGAATAGTATGACCTCAGAAGGATACTACCTTAGTGCAATTTGCCAAGGCTTGAAAGTTTGCATGCTTTCAAAAGAAGAATATGTCTTTGTGAGAGAAGGAGGCTGCCAGCAAAGATTCCTCACTATGTGCCAAACAGCTCTATAAATTCTAGTATAAGGAGCCACCTGGGGACTAATGTTTTCCAATGTTTAAGAAGAAAATACAATTTTAGGGCACTGATGTATTTTCTCTTTTGGACCAGATATCAATGTCATGGTGCAGTGCATTCTTGTCAAGAGGCTGAATCAAGGGGTAGTCAGTTCTTCATCGCAGTACAGATGCCTCTTCCCACCTGATCCATAGGCATCTGTGGCAGGAGAATTCTGGAAAGTCTCATATGCTCTCTTTTGCATGATAAATTTCTCGGGTGAAAACACCAGAACTTTACCATGGATACTATATGAGCAAGACTAATATTCAAAATTATGCTAAAAGTAAATTAACTTTATTTAGATATTAATGAGAATGACTTCTATTTTGAAAGAAATCAAACATCCCATTTGAATGCTAACCAAACTGCACAGACATTTTCTTTACACGTGTATCACCATTACTGTAACCTTGATTAAACGCACAATTTAAAACTGCTGCCATCCTTTAGAAAGCACAACTTTAGCAGAATATTTGTATGTGATTTTATGGGTAACAGAGCAAATTCACGTTAAAATGACTCACTTAATCTTCATGCTCACTATATGAGTAAGATATTGTTATTTTGTTTTTATCAGATAGTAAATTGAGACTTTTAAAAGTTGAGAAATTTTCCCATGTTCTCAAAGTTAGTAGTTGAAAAAATTGGGTCTCAGGCCCCAGGCTTTTTTTTTTTTTTTAGTTAAAAATGTATATATATTTGGCTGGGCATGGTGGCTCGTGCCTGTAATCCCAGCACTTTGGGAGGCCGAGGAGGGTGGATCACTTGAGGCCAGAAGTTCGAGACTAGCCTGGCCAGTGGTGTGAAACCCCATCTCTGCTAAAAATAGAAAAATTAGCCAGGCACAGGGGCGGCTCACCTGTAATCCCAGCTACTTGGGTGGCTGAGGCACAAAAATTGTCTGAACCCAGGAGGCAGAGGTTGCAGAGAGATCGTGCCACTGCACTCTAGCCTAGGTGACAGAGCAAGACTCTGTCAAATATATATATATGTATATACACATATGTATATTCATATATATACATATATATTCACATTAAGAAGTATTACATAAGAAAAATAGTGTAAAAATATGCATAATAAAATAGAATGAAAACAAAAAATAAAAAGATAACGTAATACATGTTTGCATTAACTATTTTCTAGTTTAATTAATTAATTAATTAATTAATTTTTGAGAGGGAGTCTCGCTCTGTCACCCTGGCTGGAGTGCAGTAGTGCGCTCTCAGCTCACTGCAACTTCTGCCTCTCGGGTTCAAGCGATTCTCCTGCCTCAGCATCTCCAGTAGCTGGGATTACAGGAATGTGCCACCACACTCAGCTAATTTGTGTATTTTTAGTAAAGACAAGGTGTCACCATGTTGGCCAGGCTGGTCTCAAACACCTGACCTCAAGTGATCCACCTGCCTCAGCCTCCCAAAGTGCTGGGATTACAGGCATAAGCCACTGCACCCAGCCCTTTTCGTATATTTTAATATGGAGAATATTTTTTCTTCTGTACAGAAAAGTCAATTGTCAAAATAGTCCCATTTAAAATTTATACAAAGCTTGATTGAAAATTCATATAAAACTTGTTCTTGCTTACAAGGATAAAGTTTGTCTAAGCACTCATTTTTCAGACATGCAAAAGCTACAAAACTGTCACTAATTAAAATCCACTTCTTTCTGTGCTGTGGAAGCTCCCCTACTGAAAGGCATGATTTGTGAATTATATATTTAAATTACTATTATTTCTGAGTCTTTCTGTTATTTGTTAATACACAATGTATCCATTAAAATATTAACATATGCTTACATACATTTTTTTAAATACTTGTAAATCAGTCACTACTTTAGTTAACTTCTCTTTAAAACCAAAAGAATTGCTGTTACATCCAATCATGCTTCAGCGGAAGATCTAACATTACCAAATGATAAGGATCATTAATCATATAAGACCAAAAAAGCCATATTGAAAAAAACCCACAAATGTAAAAAGTTTACCATTCTGAAGGTTACAAAACTGAATTGAATTTGAGATAAATTGAATTATTGCATTAAAGAAATTCTAATGTCTAAAGTTATCCCAATGTTACCAATACACTGACACAAGAAAACAAAGCCAAAACCTTTTTATTAACGAGATTATGAAGCATGAGCAACTACTTCAAGGCTATCATTCCAATTTAAAATTTATTGTACATTTGAAAATAACTGAAAGAGTATAATTGGAGCACTCTGGGAGGCCAAGGCAGGCAGATCACCTTAGGGTCGGGAGTTTGAGACCAGCCTGACCAACATGGAGAAACCCCGTCTCTACTAAAATACAAAATTAGCCGGGCCTGGTGGCACATGCCTGTAATCCCAGCTACTCGGGAGGCGGAGGAAGGAGAATGGCTTGGACCCAGGAGGCAGAGGTTGGGGTGAGCCGAGATTGCGCCATTGCCCTCCAGCCTGGGCAACAAGAGTGAAACTCCATCTCAAAAAAAAGAAAAAGAGTATAATTGGAATGCTTATAACACAGACTTGATAAATGCTTGAGGTGGTGGGTACCTAGTTACCCTGATGTGACTATTACCCATTGTATGCCTACATCAAAATATCTCATGCACCCTAGGAATATATATACCTACTATGTACCCATAAAAATAACATATAAAACATTGAAAATAATAAAAACAAAAGAATGGAGATTGTCAAGCCCAGACCTTTGGACTCCAGACACCATTACATGTTCCAGGACAATGGTGCATAGAACAATTCTCACCTATTCTCTTCTTCAACTGCTCTCAAGTCCTTGGGCTTCAAAACTTTGCCCCTGTGATATTAGTTCCACCTGAGCCATTGAAGGTATTGGCAAATTTGAATCTAGGATGATATCTGATTTTTCTCCTTTTCAGAAACTTTACCGTGAGGGCTGGGATGAAATGAAGGCAGGCTGTGATGTCCGGCTGGATGCCATCCCCATCCAGGCTGCCAAGGCCTCCAGGGAGATTGCCAGTGACGTGAGTGGCCTTTTTTAACTTCTCAGTTTTTTTTCAGCCAATGCCCTAGGTGCATCAAGAGGACATGTTGTGACCCATCTGCTTTATTTTTGCATCTCCAGTATAAATATAAGCTTGACCATGAGAAGCAGAAGGGACACTACGTGGGCACCCTCACAGCCAGGGATGACAACAAGATCCGCTGGGCCCTCATAGCTGACAAGCTCCAGAATGAACGAGAGTACCGTCTGGACTGGGCCAAATGGAAGGCCAAGATCCAGAGCCCCGCGGACATGCTTTCCATCCTGCACTCTAAAAATTCCCAGGCTCTGGTCAGTGACGTGGATTACCGCAATTACCTGCACCAGTGGACCTGCATGCCCGACCAGAACGATGTGATTCAGGCCAAGAAGGCCTACGAACTGCAGAGTGATGTGAGTGGGCTGCATTTGGGAATGAACTCTTCTCAGTTTGCCATGAATCCCAGAGAGTTTATGACACTAAACCCTTTTGTCATCATTTTACAACTTCATAACACCAGGAATTTAATATTAGTGAGACCTTATAGTATGGTATCAAAATAGCCAAATCCAATAAGGACCTAGACTTTATATCAAGAAATAAATGGTAGTATGAATACAGGTCTTAACTGTATCAGATTAAAGAAAACTGAAAATATTCTTTCTATAGAATTTAGATAGCAATAGAAGCTTATATCCGGTAAAATATTAGCAGCCCATGGACAGGATGTAGGCACAGACATGCTTTTTTAATTGATACAGTGTTTAGAAATTTTGAACTAAGTTGCCAAGATTTTAAAATCCAAAAATTTTTGTGTACAAATGTCGAATTTCCCATTTCTCTTGGAAATTCAGAGGACGCAGCTCTGAATTATCCCTTAGTAACAATAACCAGAACGGAATCAAGGATAACTCCTTTTAAATAAAAATATATGCTATAGTTTGTCACACTGCCTGGCCACCTAATTAATTTTCTTACATTGCCTGCATGGCTGCTTGAGTATGCCTTCCTTGGCTTATGTAGCATTTACATTGTATTTCTTCATCAGACTAATGGATAGCCTAACTAGAACTACATGACCAGGGTTGCTGAACTCATTCTGGCCTTGTTTTCACAGAATGTTTACAAGGCTGACTTGGAATGGTTGCGTGGAATTGGGTGGATGCCAAATGACTCCGTGTCCGTCAATCACGCCAAACATGCCGCGGATATCTTCAGTGAGGTATTCCAAGATTTTATCCTGACATTCAGTACATTTCCCAAGAAAGTGACAAAATGCACAAACTAAAATATAGTCATCTAGTATCAGCAGTCTTAACCATTTCAATGGCTGTGATTTAAAGTGGATATATGTATTTTTGAAAATGTACTGTCTCTATCACATTATGGGACCACATCCATAATATAATATCCAGGACATTCACTGATGCTTGGCATTGTATAAATGGAAAAATCTTTTTGTCAGCAATAGCAATATACTTGGGAAACGTTTGTCCCACTGGAAAAATGTGCATTGCGATACACATAATGATACATTACATAACTTTGAAAGCTAAGCAAACTTCCTACTTTAAAATCTGTGGGAGGCATAAGAAGCTGATGCATTTGTTTAAAAAATAAAATGCTAAAAAGAAAGCCAAATTCCCAAGAAGACGCCATTCAAATATGGCACTGTATGTTTCTAGTAGAGAAGGACCCTACATTTAGTGTATCTTTCTCAGTTCACACACGTCCAGGAATTACAACTATCTAAAAGATGCTTTCCTTCCCATAGAAAAAATATCGCACAAAAATAGAAACTCTCAACTTCACGCCTGTGGATGACAGAGTTGATTATGTGACAGCGAAACAAAGTGGTGAGATCCTCGATGATGTAAGTATATGGCTGTTTTATAATCTCACTATCAGGCAGATATCACTTCCAAAGCTTTTCCATCTACTTACACTCAACATGCAATCATCTGAAATACAGATTTTAATCATTAAAATGATGAATGCTAACAATTGCTTGGACAACATGATGTTTTCTTAATAAGTAACTTACCTCCTTGCCTCTCATTTTTTTTTTAGATTAAATACCGAAAAGACTGGAATGACACCAAATCAAAGTACACCCTCACAGAAACTCCCCTGCTGCACACTGCCCAGGAGGCTGCCAGGATACTGGACCAGGTATGGGTTTCACCCAGATGCCTGGTATTTGTGTACGAGTGGAGGGCCTTAATGGAACTGTAGGATAATTATGTACACAACTTACCCCTCCCTTCTGACTCCTCATTTTAACCCTTTATTGTGCCTCTGTCTTTCAGTATCTCTACAAGGAAGGCTGGGAGAGACAAAAAGCCACAGGTTACATTTTGCCTCCAGATGCTGTACCATTTGTTCATGCCCATCACTCCAGTGACGTTCAGAGTGAGGTAATATATCCTGATGGGAGTGCATTTTGCAAAAGTGGGACCTTGATCCCAGGGATTCCAGTTACGCAGAAGGCAGAGAAAGCACCTTCAAGGTGTTCAGTTTCAGTGTGGCAGACCTGGCCAGGCTTGGTGATGGTTGGAGTACCTGCTCCCTTTTTGATCTTTCTTCCATGGGCTTTGGTCTTTCTTCTTTCTTCACCACCTCCGCCGCCCCCCCCCCCCCCCCACCCCCTTGGCTTCTTTAAAAGCAATTGTTCAAATTATTTACTTTTTATTATATTCTCTGCCCTCCCTAAAATCTTTAGGCCTTCGAATAAAAATACTGCCAGAATCAGAGAATAAGTATATGTTTTTTCTCTATTTTTATTTTTTAAAATTTATTTTTATCATTTTTAGGGCGATCTCAGAATATTTTTCTATTTTTAAATAGGTATTTCTTCACATGGATTTATTTCAATGCTTTTTATTATTTGTTCTCAGAGTTGGGGGTGGGTATCAAACAAAAATCTGGGGGGCTGAATTTGCTGATATCCCTTAGTAGATGGTCAAGCCCCCTCTTGTCAAAACTGATGGAATTTACATTCCTCTTCACACCAGCTGAAATACAGAGCTGACCATGTGAAGCAAAAAGGTCATTATGTTGGTGTCCCGACGATGAGAGATGATCCTAAGCTGGTTTGGTTTGAGCATGCAGGCCAGATTCAGAATGAGAGACTATACAAAGAGGACTATCACAAAACAAAGGCCAAAATCAATATACCTGCTGATATGAAGTCCGTCTTGGCCGCCAAGGAGGGGCAGGCCCTTGTCAGTGATATTGACTACCGTAATTACTTGCACCAATGGACGTGTCATCCTGACCAGAATGATGTTATTCAGGCAAGAAAGGCCTATGACCTACAGAGCGATGTAAGTGATTTTTGTTTCTTCATTATCTAGAAACTCACGGTACACTCTGAGAATGAGGAGCAACATCCCAGGTCCACAAGTGCTTGAAATCTGAGGCCACAGATAATTTGTTCCCAAAGGGAATTGAGGCTGGATATGAAGTAGAGAAAGATCAGGAGCAGTGATGGATTGATTGGTTTGCCTACTGACTGCATTTCTGAATAACTTTCAATCAGTTTTTTTTTAAATCTGCTTTTGTACCATTTTGGCCATCAGCAACTCCTCACTCACATTCACATGGAAAAGTATCAGTTGATTGAAAATAAATAATTGGCTTGGGTGGGAATTGAGAATGAGTTGAGGTTTTGACAATATTAGGTGATAAGCACAGTTAAAGACCTAAGCATGCCCTATTCCTGCTTTGCCAAGCATCTCATTCCTCGAGGCATTTATGAAGTTGTTCCCAAAGCAAAAGAGAAATGAAATACTGATTAAGCTGCACGAGGGCCCAGTATGCCTCATGCAGAGCTTTGGTAAAGCTAGGATAGAGAACAAGACATAATCTACCTCCCACTGATGCCTGAATCAAGATCTCTACCTGCCACCAGCCTTCAGTATGTGCAGAATAGTAACTTGATGCATCAACTTAGTTGCTTAGGTGCCCAGAGAAGCTAATGCTGCCTGGGTCTTCTCATCATTAACAAAAGGGAACCTGGAAGTCAAAGACTGCTGCAGCAAAGATGTTGAACTTGAACATCCAACCTCACTGGTTGCTGCAGCAAAATGGCCATTGTGGAGCTTTAATCAGAATAGCAACTCCTCTTATTTTCATGTCAAGTAGGCTGGGAGAATCCAGGTGCTTGAAGGCATAAGGGCAAGAATAGGTTTGGCTGGGACCCAGGGGATGACTCCGCCTGCCCAATACATGAACATTTACTTGTGTAGTTTCCCTCATTTAGTCTAAATGCCCCCACATACTTCTACGTGACTAAATGTACCAAATCCATCTAAAAGTACAACCTCCTTGGTAAGCCTTTTCTTATGACAATAGCAGAAAATAACAGCCCCTTCCCCTCAACTCCAATAGCATTTGAGCACTTGATCTAATAGCACTTCTTGCTTTATAAATGACTTATCTCAACTCCTAGACTCCTTTATACTTACTCATCAAAGCACCAAGCATAGTGCCTCATGCACAGTAATAGCCTCAAGAAATATTGCTCAGGTGAAATCACAATTGAATGAATGAGACAACTACTAGAGAGAAATCCTTTAAACGCTTTTGAAAAAATTGTAACCTGCCCCCTGTAAGCCTATGTCTCAGTCATTTATTCCTCCATTGTACCTCTCTTCCTGCTCTCAGAATATCTACAAAGCTGACCTAGAGTGGCTCCGGGGCATTGGCTGGATCCCCCTGGATTCTGTGGACCATGTGAGGGTTACTAAGAACCAGGAAATGATGAATCAGGTATGCAAAGCCTGTTCTAACCTAATGCCTGCCCTCCTACCTGCCGTGTGTAGGTAGATAACCTGTGGTGGTGGACCTGTCTTAATTGTCTCCATTTCTTTACAGATCAAATATAAGAAAAATGCCCTTGACAACTATCCTAACTTTACAAGTGTGGTGGATCCTCCAGAGATTGTTTTAGCCAAGATTAATTCTGTCAATCAAAGTGATGTAAGTTTGCTTTGTGCAGGCTGAAGTGCACAGACTGGGGAGTAAATTATCTATCATTGGGTAGATCAGCTTAACTTTAGATAATTGCTTGTAAAAAAAATTGGGATGTGGTAAATTCTAAGATCATCTTTGGAGGGTATGTCTTAAAAGTCACTAGCAGGTGGTAAATTGTATTCACTTTTAGGTATCTATATTCCTATCCAAATTATTCCATTGTTTTAGCTAAAATGGACTAAAATCCAACCAGTTGGTTAGTTTTAATCTCTAAATGTGGACTGATTATGTTTCTAGGTAATCTTATAAAAATGTAATATACACTTATAGTAATAAAAGATGTGGTTTTCTCTCCTTAGGTAAAATATAAAGAAACATTTAATAAAGCAAAGGGCAAGTACACGTTTTCACCAGACACACCGCATATCTCCCACTCCAGAGACATGGGAAAACTCTACAGCACTGTGAGTGCTCTTTCATGTAATAACCACTCAGTTTCTAATTTGAGCTCTTGTTGCATTCATATGCTTGGCTGATTTTGTCAACTGCTGAACTTATAAGGCAACCTATTATTTATTTTCCCATTGCACTTAGTCTTGTGTATTAGAAGTAGCATGGTATTCAAGTCAAATAGTACTTATTCGGCTGGTGTTTTTGAGCTCCTGTGATGTGCCAGGAGGAGGCAATGAGAGGCTAAAGCTCAATGAGACAAGCCTTCAGGAGCTCATGTAAGTGAGGGAACAGACTTAAATTGATAGATTAATAATCTAACAAGTGCTCTGGATGCACATAGGATTGAGCATCTACCAATAGAGAAAAGGGAGGAAAGTCTGGTCCCTCTTTAGTAATCATGCATCAGCATCTCTAGCCAACAAGAGGAAAACTTGCTCTCCAAAATTTCATTCAGTTAATTTAAAGGAGGCCGATGGTGCGCACGTGTGGCCTGGGAAAGGATCTTTGCCAGTTCTCTCCCTGTGTGCAAATTTCTTGTCACTTTTACTAGGACCACAGATATAGTCAACTCTTATAAAATGCCTAGAGTCAGCCAGGCATGGTGGCTCATGCCTGTAATCCCAGCACTTTGGGAGGGTGAGGTGGGTGGATCACCTGAGGTCAGGAGTTAGAGACCAGCTTGGCCAACATGGTGAAACCCTGTCTCTATGAAAAATACAGAAATTAGCCAGGTGTGATGGTACATGCCTGTAATCCCAGCTACTCGGGAGGCTGAGACAGGAGAATCTCTTGAACCCAGGAGGCGGAGGTTGCAGTGAGCCAAGATCATGCCACTGCACTCCAGCCTGGGTGACAGCAAGATTCCGTCTCAAAAAACATAAAAATAAAATAAAATAAAATGCCTAGAGTCTGTAAGTTTAATTTGCAATAAACCAAATAACTGCCCTGTTCTAGGTAGACACGCTAACGGCTATAGATAAAGATTTTAGCCTTGCCTTGAACATACATGTTTCACCTTAATTTGACCAACTCTTTTGGTCAAAGTGGTATCTGAAAGAAGCTGAAAGCAAACTTTCAACTTCTTTTTGTTGCCATGTATTTCTTTGTTCTAGATACTGTATAAAGGGGCATGGGAGGGCACCAAGGCCTATGGCTACACCCTGGATGAGCGCTATATTCCCATTGTTGGAGCCAAGCATGCTGATCTGGTGAACAGTGAGGTCAGTATGACCTTTTCCTCTCCTAAGTTTGAGAGTCTTTACTGGGGATCAAGGGGCTGGTTAGGAAACTCCAGCGATTCTCAATGTTGGACCCACTTTACAGCTTAAATACAAAGAGACATATGAGAAGCAGAAAGGTCACTACTTGGCTGGAAAAGTGATCGGTGAATTCCCTGGTGTGGTTCACTGTCTGGATTTCCAACAGATGAGGAGTGCGGTAAGTAAATGTCCACTTTAACACAGGATTTGTGCCCCGTAAGTGTGCTGTCGTGTCTGCATATTTATAACTTGCCCTTTGGTTCAGGTTAGCTGGGAAATGGAGTAACGTAAAGTCCTTCCTGCCAGTCAGCCTGTGGACTCTTAATGGCTGTGTGCTTCCTCCATGCCACTTTCTCCCCGACTATTAAACACTGTGACTGCTTTGTGTTAAGAAAAGGAAAAAGTATCAGGGTCACTATTTACCCTGTGTTATAAAAGGATGGGAAATTTCAGGCCAGGTGCAATGGCTCACGCCTGTAATCCCAGCACTTTGGGAGGCCAAGGCAGGTGGATAACCTGAGGTCAGGAGTTTGAGACTGGCCTGGCTAACATGGTGAAACCTCATCTCTACTGAAAATACAAAAATTAGCTGGGCATGGTGGCGCATGCCTGTAATTCCAGTTACTCGGGATGCTGAGGCATGAGAATTGTTTGAACCCAGGAGGCGGCGGTTGCAGTGAGTGGAGATCACACCATTGTAATCCAGTCTGGGCAACAGAGCAGGATACCATCTCAAAAAATAAAAAATACAAAAAAGGATGGGAAATTTCAAAAGAAGAAGAATATCTTAAAGTATGATTTTTTTAACCTTAGTTTATTCTAGAGATACTGATCTAAATGGGAAATAAGGATCTAAAAGAGATTGATCTGAATAATGTACATTTAAATCCCTTTCTTATTTTTGTCTTTAAAACATGTTAGTTGAACTACAGAAAACATTATGAAGATACCAAAGCAAATGTTCATATCCCCAATGACATGATGAATCACGTGCTGGCTAAAAGGTGCCAGTACATCCTCAGTGACCTGGAGTATCGACACTATTTCCACCAGTGGACGTCTCTTCCGGAAGAACCCAACGTTATACGTGTCCGAAACGCCCAGGAGATCTTGAGTGATGTATGATGTCCTTTCTGAAGCTTGACTTAGCTATAGTTTCCATGACTCTGTCTTGGCTACCCCCCAACCCTGGCTGCCATGCTCCCATTGTCCCTGTATTCATAAATCTTGCTGCTTCTCAACACAAAGTGGCCTGAGTAACCACTTTTTGGTATAAGAATCCACCTTAAGCCATAGGACACATATGTTAAATATTTAATTGGTTTAACACTAAACTCAGACTTTGATATTGCTCTCAAGCTTCTTTAGGCTTGGGAATTAAAGACCTTCCAGCCGGTGAGAGGCCTACCCTATGTCTTCAAAGCAAGAAGCACAGCCAACGGCTGACAGGAAATTATCAAATGCTCAATTGTAAATTCAGAATACCTTCCACATTTCATTGTTCTCTCTTTCTTGTAGAATGTGTATAAAGATGACCTGAATTGGTTGAAAGGCATTGGTTGCTATGTTTGGGATACACCCCAAATTCTCCATGCCAAGAAATCATACGACCTTCAGAGTCAGGTGAGCCACCTTCCTAGAAGGACTGACTCTCCATGGGTCATCAGAATCCATGGTGGTGTCAGTGGGTTCATGGGCAGGCTGAGAAAGCTGCTGTAGCAGTGTAGGCTCTAACTGACCAAAGCCCCTCCTCTCCCAAGCAAAGCTCTTCTAGTGGCCTGCTCTGGGGTTGGATCTTCCCAGTCTGAATCTCTCCTTTGGTTTAAGGCAGTGCACATTCATAACAAAAGTTTATCTGGGAGGTGTTTCATAGTGAACGACTCTCAAGCATCTATACTTTAGTTGATCAAGTTAACTTGCAGAGAGTAGGAGGTAGAAGCATCCTTTGATTACAGGTAGACAAGTTTTGGAGGAAAAAAATCAGTATCTGGAAAACTTTTCAGCATGTGGTTCAGCTCTGACGGGGCAGTTGTAATAGAATGTTGAAAGTGAGGGGCTGCTGTCAGGGATGGAGGATAGGCATGGAAAAGGCAACAAAATGGCCAAAATCTCCACCCCAGTCTTGGTCAAGAGAAACTATTCATTCTGGCAGCCATACAAAGTCTGCAGGACTCTAGAATGACAGCCTGTTCGTTAGGATTAAAGCAGAAATCCAGAAATAAAGGCACATCTAAGTTGGCACATGCAGCTAAAACTGATGACAGACCTGTATGTTACCATTTGTGGTGACTTTTGTTTTTCTTCACAGCTACAATATACAGCAGCAGGTAAAGAAAATCTACAAAACTATAATCTGGTCACAGACACACCCGTCTATGTGACTGCTGTTCAGAGTGGCATTAATGCCAGTGAGGTGCGTCTTCCTGTACTCCTCTTCCAAGGACAAACTATTTCTTGTCTTTATGTATTTTCGAACAACAGAGGTAAATAACATCTTGTTGCTTGTCTATAGGTGAAATATAAAGAAAATTATCATCAGAATAAGGACAAATACACAACAGTTCTGGAAACAGTGGATTATGACAGAACCAGAAACCTGAAGAATCTTTACAGCAGTGTGAGTTGAGTTTTTTCCCCTTCCTATATAAGAGCCACCTTTCCCCCTTCTAAGACAGTAGAAGAATAAATGGGATGGACACTCTATCCCCAAAGGCTTTTCTATGGTTTGTTTCCTGGACCTTCAATCCTACTTTACCTTATAAAATTCTAGTAGGTACAATTAAATAAGCCCCACCTTAAAAGGAGTCCTGGGAGTTAGTAGGGAGTGTGTGAGAAGGACAGAAACAGAAGGAAAACCTGCTACTCAGAAGTCAACCAGATGCATTTTCCCACATTCACAAGAAGGTCTTTAATTCCTGCAGAACCTTTACAAGGAGGCCTGGGATAGAGTGAAAGCCACCAGCTACATCCTGCCTTCCAGCACCTTGTCCCTGACACACGCCAAGAACCAGAAGCATCTGGCCAGCCATGTAAGTCAAGCAAAAATATGACAGCTTTCCCACCCTCCCCTGCTCTCCACTCCAAGAATCTTTCAGGCTGATTCATGCGTTGTCCAGAAGTACCCCCAGCATTCCCGTGGGCATGTGCAGGAAATAATTCCAAATGCTCAGTCATTAGAGTCTATGTACTCACCCCGTCTCTATCTCTCTCTGCTGCCTGGAGAGAATCACAAGCACTTGCAAGGAGGACAGGATGTGACCTTTCAGGCTGCCTGTCTGCACATGATAATCTCTGCTAAAGCCAGAAGTAAGGATGGGCTGAAGACATAATACACCCTACAAAAATAGACTTTTTCAATAGAATTGTATGGATGTTGGGCAAAAATAAACCAGTGAATATAACTGGTTATTATACCATCCCCAGTTAATATAAATTATTTTATAGCAATGAAATAGAAAACATTTAAAAAATGTTTAATTCTCCTTTTTTAAGTAGAACTTTTCTTAGATATAAACATAATTGTAAAACAAACAAACCCTAAATCTCATGAGCTGTTTAAATATAGCAGAAGGTCATACGTCCTCTAACTCTTTATGCCTTTAAATCTTATGACCTCTAACCATTAATGCTCTTAAGTAAAACCTTTTTGTGTGTGAGTGTTTTGTTTTGGTTTCTTATACTTTAAGTTCTGGGGTACATGTGCAGAACATGGAGGTTTGTTACATGGGTATACATGTGCCATGGTGGTTTGCTGCACCCATCAACCCATCATCTACATTAGGTATTTCTCCTAATGCTATCCCTCCCCTAACCCCCTACTCCCTGACAGGACCTGGTGTGATGTTCCCCTCCCAGTGTCCATGTGTTCTTACTGTTCAACCCCCACTTATGAGTGAGAACATACAGTGTTTGGTTTTCTGTTCTTGTGTTAGTTTGCTGAGAATGATGGTTTCAAGCTTCATCCTTGTGCCTGCAAAGGACATGAACTCATCCTTTTTTATGGCTGCATAGTATTCCATGGTGTATATGTGCCACATTTTCTTTATCCATTCTATCATTGATGGGCATTTGGTTGGTTCCAAGTCTTTGCTATGGTGAAGAGTGCTGCAATAAACACACGTGTGCATGTGTCTTTATGGTAGAATGATTTCTAATCCATTGGGTATATACCCAGTAATGGGATTGCTGGGTCAAATAGTATTTCTAGTTCTAGATCCTTGAGGAATCACCACACTGTCTTCCACAATGGTTGAACTAGTTTACAGTCCCACCAACAGTGTAAAAGTGTTCCTATTTCTCCACATCCTCTCCAGCATCTGTTGTTTCCTGACTTTGTAATGATGGCTATTCTAACTGGTGTGAGATAGTATCTCATTGTGGTTTTGATTTGCATTTCTCTAATGACCAGTGATGATGAGCATTTTTTCATATATTTGTTGGTCACATAAATGTCTTCTTTTGAGAAGTGTCTGTTCATATCCTTTGCCCACTTTCTCATGGGGTTGTTTTTTTCTTGTAAATTTGTTTAAATTCTTTGTAGATTCTGGATATTAGCCAGAATTAGTCAGATGGATAGATTGCAGAAATTTTCTCCCATTCTGTAGGTTGCCTGTTCACTCTGATGATAGTTTCTTTTGCCGTGCAGAAGTTCTTTAGTTTAATTAGATTCCATTTGTCTATTTTGGCTTTTGTTGCCATTGCTTTTGGTGTTTTAATCATGAAGTATTTGCCCATGCCTATGTCCTGAAAGGTATTGCCTAAGTTTTCTTCTGGGGTTTTTATGGTTTTAGGTCTTTTGTGTAAGTCTTTAATCCATCTTGAGTTAATTTTTGTATAAGGTGTAAGGAAGGGATCCAGCTTCAGCTTTCTGCACATGGCTAGCCAGTTTTCCCAGCACCATTTATTAAATAGGGAGTCTTCTTCCCATTGCTTGTTTTTGTCAGGTTTGTCAAAGATCAGGTGATTATAGATATGTGGTGTTATTTCTGAGACCTCTGTTCTGTTCCATTGGTCTATATATCTGTTTTGGTACAAGTACCATGGTGTTTTTATTACTGTAGCCTTGTAGTACAGTTTGAAGTCAGATAGTGTAATGCCTCCAGCTTTAGTTTTTTCCAATTCTGTGAAAAAAGTCAATGGTAGCTTGATAGGGATAACATTGAATCTATAAATTACTTTGGGCAGCATGGCCATTTTCATGATATTGAGTCTTCCTATCCATGAGCATGGAATGTTTTTCCATTTGTTTGTGTCCTCTCTTATTTCCTTGAGCAGTGGTTTGTAGTTCTCCTTGAAGAGGTCCTTCATATCCCTTGTAAGTTTGATTTCTAGGTATTTTATTATCTTTGTAGCAGTTGTGAATTGGAGTTCACTCGTGATTTGGCTCTCTGTTTGTCTGTTATTGGTATATAGGAATGCTTGTGATTTTTTCACATTGATTTTGTATCCTGAGACTTTGCTGAAGTTGCTTATCAGCTTAAGGAGATTTTGGACTGAGATGATGGGGTTTTCTAAATATACAGTCATGTCATCCGCAAACAGAGACAATTTGACTTCCTCTTTTCCTAATTGAATACCCGTTATTTCTTTCTCTTGCCTGATTGCCCTGGCCAGAATTTCCAATACTATGTTGAATAGGAGTGGTGAGAGAGGGCATCCCTGGCTTGTGCCAGTTTTCAAAGGGAATGCTTCCAGCTTGTGCCCATTCAGTATGATACTGGCTGTGGGTTTGTTATAAATAGCTCTTATTATTTTGAGTTTTGTCCCATCAATAGCTAGTTTATTGAGAGTTTTTAGCATGAAGGGCTGTTGAATTTTGACGAATGCCTTTTCTGCATCTATTGAGTTATCATGTGATTTTTGTCGTTGGTTCTGTTTATGTGATAGATTACATTTATTGATTTGCATATGTTGAACCAGGCTTGCATCCCAGGAATGAAGCCGACTTCATCATGGTAGATAAGCTTTTTGATGTGCTGCTGGATTTGGTTTCATAAAACAGTATTTTTTGAGGATTTTCACATTGATGTTCACCAGGGATATTGACCTAAGATTTTCTGTTTTTGTTGTGTCTCTGTCAGGTTTTGGTATCAGGATGATGCTGGCCTCATAAAATGAGTTAGGGAGGATTCCCTTTTTTTCTGTTGTTTGGAATAGTTTCAGAAGGGATGGTACCAGCTCCTCTTTGTACCTCTAGTAGAATTCGGCTGCGAATGCCTCTGGTCCTGGACTTTTTTTGGTGGTAGGCTATTAATTACTGCCTCAATTTCAGAGCCTGTTATTGGTCTATTCAGGGATTCAACTTCTTCCTGGTTTAGTCGTGGGAGGGTGTATATGTCCAGGAATTTATCCATTTCTTCTAGATTTTCTAGTTTATTTGCGTAGAGGTGTTTATAGTATTCTCTGATGGTAGTTTGTATTTCTCTGGGATCGGTGGTGATATCCCTTTTATCATTTTTTATTGCGTCTATTTGATTCTTCTCTCTTTCTTTGTTAGTCTTGCTAGTAGTCTATCAATTTTGTTGATCTTTTCAAAAAACCAGCCCCTGGATTCATTCATTTTTTTGGAGGGTTTTTTGTGTCTCAATCTCCTTCAGTTCTGTTCTGATCTTAGTTATTTCTTGCCTTCTGCTAGCTTTTCGATTTGTTTGCTCTTGCTTCTCTAGTTCTTATAATTGTGATGTTAGGGTGTCAATTTTAGATCTTTCCTGCTTTCTCTTGTGGGCATCTAGTGCTATAAATTTTCTTCTACACACTGCTTTAAATGTGTCCCAGAGATTCTGAATTCAAGTCCTGGATATCCTTGTTAATTTTCTGTCTGGTTGATCTGTCTAGTGTTGACAGTGGGGTGTTAAAGTCCCCCACTATTGCTGTGTTGCAGTCTAAGTCTCTTTGTAGGTCTCCAAGAACTTGTTTAATGAATCTGCGTGCTCCTGTGTTGGGTGCATATATATTTAAGAGAGTTAGCTCTTCTTGTTTCATTGATCCCTTTTCCATTATGTAATGTCCTTCTTTGTCTCTTTTGATCTTTGTTGTTTTAAAGTCTGTGTAAAACCTTTAATTGTAAAATTCCCTGTAACCTTTATTGTAATTCTTAGCCCAGTGCTCCTTCAGAAAAATTAGAGACTTTATCTCTTAATTGTGAACATTTTATGTAACACTTTAAATCAGCATTTCTCAAACATGTTTTGACCAGGACTCACAGTGGGAAATTTATTTTTTATTTCAAGTTCACATACACACATACACACCCCTGAAGTTTATGTGAGTTTCTTCTGGCACAAATGTCTCACAGAAGAGCAGCGACTGCTAGACTAGAGACAGTGCACTCTGATCATTTCCATTCTGTTCTACTCATTTAAATGCTGGTGACTCAGTAAATTGATTTCACTATTCTACTGGACTTACAGATGCACAGCTTAGAAATAAACTTCATTAGACAGTCTATGGAATTATTTAATTTTTGCCTGGAGGAAAAAGTAAGGTATGTGATTTTACCGAGACCCAACTCTATTTGGAAGATTGCAAAAAGGAGCAAACTTTTCATTTTGGAAGAAAAGTATTATAGATAAGATTTAATAAAGCTCAAAAGAGGCTTTTTCCCTTGAGTCATGAACAGATTGAGGCAAGATTCTTGGCAAGTTGGTTTTGGAGCAAGGTAAAACATAGAGAAATTAATCCTTTAAAAGAAGTATTCTGACCTTATTTTAGGAAGAAGCTTTGTGTGTGTGTGTGTGTGTGTGTGTGTGTGTGTGTGTGTTTAAAAGGGTGTCTTTAAATTCTATCATCTTTGAAGCTGAGAAATAGATTAGATGTAAGAAGCTGATTTTCTGTTTTGGAAAAATCTGGTGGAAATGTTGGTTGGTCTATAGTCAATGAAGAGCATTGCTGGAATTCTGATACAAACATATACTCCCATCTCTTTCTTGTTACAGAGGTGCGAGTCTCGGAGTTGTGGAAGAATTGTTATTTTATTATTGTGTGCTATGAGATTGGATCTCAGTCTCTGTCTTAATCTGGGTTTATATAATCATGGAACACTAATTAATAGGCACCATGGCTTAAGAACTAGTTGTTATCCCACAGAAGTTGATTGCACTGTATTTTTGAAAGCCTTGTAGACACTGAAATCCAAGGATTGTGTCTTCTTAGCAGCAGACTTTTCAGTTATTAAAAACAAAGATATTCCTAAGCACAGTTTTAATCTTGTACTCATGGTAGTAAGAAAAACAAAGCCATTACCACAAGAGAATATTTTTAAATTACATAATCTTTAAAATGAATTGCTGGTAGTAGCAGTAAAAGTACTAGTATTGCTATAGGAGTTTTGAAAATAGCAACTAAAATTTCACAGTGCTCTCCGGTTTCAAAGTACTTTTGTTACAGTCTGATTTCAGCCACATGATAACCCCATGGCAGGCGCTACTGCTCTATCGCTCTGTACAGTTGGGGAAATGAGCTCAGAGAAGTGGTGTCCCAACGCTGGGTGGATCTCAGAGTCGGGTTTTCCCGTTAAGTCTTATGCTGTTTTAACAATATCAATCCATTGCTCTCTCAAACTCTTTCTTCCTTTCTACTTTTTCTCTATAGGTCAAATATCGGGAGGAATATGAAAAGTTCAAAGCTCTTTATACGTTACCAAGAAGTGTTGACGATGATCCAAACACAGCACGGTGCCTCCGAGTTGGCAAATTTAACATCGATGTAAGTACAGCCATACGCCCCTTAACGACTAGGATACATTCTGAGAACTGTGCCGCTCGTTATGTGATTCCATTGTTGTGCTAACATCATGGAGTGCACTTCCACATACCAAGATGGGATAGCCTATTGCTCCTAGACTACAAACCTGTACAGCATGTTACTGTACTGAATACTGTAGGCAACTGTGACACAGTGGCAAGTATTTGTGTATCTAAACATAGAAAAGGTACAGTAAAAACACAGCATTATAATCGTTTGACTGAAACATTGTTATGCAACACATGAGGGTAACTCCAAAGACCTTACTTCAAATTTAAGTCAAGTAAAATAGCCATGTATTATTAATAGGAACATTTCCTCCCCCCGGCCAAGCCCCGGACTTTTTTTTTTTAAGACAGGTCTCACTCTGTTGCCCCGGCTGGAGGGCGGTGGTGCAATTATGGCTCACTGCAGCCTCTACCTCTCGGGCTCCAGGAATCATCCCACCTCAGCCTCCTGAGTAACTGAGTCTACAGGCATGCACCACCACACCCAGCTAAGGTTTTAATTTTTTGTAGCGATTGGAATCTCGCTATGTTGCCCACTCTGGTCTCAGACTCCTGGGCTCAAGCGATCCTCCTGCCTCAGTCTCCCACAGTGCTGGGATTGCCGATGTCACAGTGCTGAGATTGCAGGTGTGAGTCATCATGCCCAGCCTGAACATGTTCTATTTACCAATGCATATGACACTGACTGTGCACATGTAAAGAAGCTACATATTATTTCAGCTATAATGCTTTATTTTTTTTTAATTTCCCCTATTAATCTATAGAAAATGTCAGAAAATACCAGTCCCCACCCTGCCCCCAACTGTTTGCTGTGAGTTGGTTAGCCTGACTTCTCATGTATGGCCATGATGCCTTGGCACAATTTCCTGTATAACTGGCGTGTGATTTTAACTTGACAGCGCTTGTACAGATCAGTTTATGAAAAGAACAAGATGAAAATCCACATCGTGCCCGACATGGTAGAGATGGTTACCGCCAAGGATTCTCAGAAGAAAGTCAGCGAGATTGATTACCGCCTGCACCTCCACGAATGGATTTGCCACCCCGACTTGAAAGTCAATGATCACGTCAGGAAAGTCACAGATCAGATCAGTGATGTAAGCCTGTGACTTAAGAAGGACCCCTCCACGGCCCCGCCCCACGGCCCCACCCAGAAGAGCAGCAAACTCACCCATTTCTTTACCTTAGCCTTTTTCCACTATTTCTTCCCTATATGTCCATGTGTCTGACTTGACTTCGGAGCTGTCTCTGGAAGCAGGGCTCTGTGTACGCATGTTTCTGTGGCTCCCCTGAGCCTCTTTGCATGATGCCTTTGCTCCTCATTCCACAAAGGCTTCTGAGTCTAGAATGTACCTGTTTTTAGTGTTTAAGTTATGATGATCAATTTTTTTTTCTGATCCTCTCTATCAAAACCCTCTAGATTGTGTACAAGGATGACCTCAACTGGCTGAAAGGCATTGGTTGCTACGTCTGGGACACTCCTGAAATCCTCCATGCCAAGCACGCTTATGATCTGCGTGATGATGTGAGTTTGCCTTGTTTTGTTCTTTAGTATATTTCCATTTCCCCATAGTCTAGAGTTAAGAGGAGGTTATGTAAAATAGGGACATTGTCACAGGCCAGCTCTGGGGGGTGGCTGAGCTGGAGAAAGATGCTAGGAGCAGAGCAACCATCTCTCAGGAAGGCATATGGCATTCTTATTAAACAGTGCAGTCCAGGTACGCCATCATCTCTGATAGAGAAGGGACCACCGGCTTCTCTTTCTACATTTTAGGCAATTTTGGATATATTAACAAGCATTTAATTGCCATTTTAGGATAGTGTCATTTGTTAGCGTTTGCAATGCTATAGACAAGCTCTATTTGTAAAGAGAGGATTTTCCAGGCAAATTAAATACTGCAATGAGCATTTCAGTAAGAAAGCTTAAACTTTCCTAGAAGAGTAGTTACCAAGTGTCCTAGAAAACTCTAGAAGCCCCATATAAGTGTTGGTTACACTGTTATAAAATTCAAATGCATCTCGGTCTGTTGAATAAGTGCTGATGAATGTAAATCTCATGAGTTAAAAGCAACCAAACCCTCTATGAAAACCAGCAGTTTCGAGCATAAGGAATGGTCCAACATGGGCTTGTTTTCTTCCTCTTGGCAGATCAAGTATAAAGCTCACATGTTGAAAACGAGGAATGACTATAAGCTTGTCACAGATACACCAGTCTACGTGCAGGCTGTCAAAAGTGGGAAACAGCTAAGTGACGTAAGTGCTCTCTGGGGAAGTTAAGTGGACAGTAATAAAGGCAGGGCCACCACTCAAGCAGAGGTGGCAAAAACCATAGACAGGGCAGTGCCGAGTCTTTTCACTGGGAAACCAGAGTTGGTGTGTTTGAAAGCACTGAAGATGCTGCTGGCTATTGTTTCCTGAAACCTGATGCATTCAAGCAGTTTGCTTGGGTAGAGCTGTAGGTGATCTCAGTCTATGAAGTAACTTTGTGCCTTAGTGCTTCCAACGTTGTTTTTTGTGCCCTGTGTCATAGCAAGTTTATTTCCATCTAGGCCATTTAATAAATTAGAGCCAATTATGGTAGAATAAGAAGCAAGCAGGCTCTGGAGTTAGAGTTGTGGAGTGCAGTCTCGCCTCTACCACATATTATCTATAAGGCTTATGAAAAGCACTTAATCCATCTGAGCCTCCCATTCTGATGCATAAAATGGGGACGTAAGGAAGCACCCACTATGACGCCTGACTCAGAGCAGGCAGGGCAGGCACAAAGCTGCTCTTTCTTTATTAACTCCACAGGTTGAAAAGTCAGTATCAGATCCCGCCAGTGAGTGCAAACATTGAGACCTATTATTTTGGAACTTCTAGTGGTAAAATGCCCACCCCTCCTCTTCTTATGCCTGGGCCATCTCTTCTGTTTCTCAGTGTGATCACGTGTCCACACGCTGGCTCTGATCCTATTGGACAAGCCACAGTAATATGTCAGATGAGTTCTCCAGGCAAAGGGAAGCAGGCTACCGTTATTTTTTTTAAAGAGGGACCTGGGTTCCCATTCTCTTGCTTCTAACAATGCTTCTTTCTGCACCAGGCTGTCTACCACTATGACTATGTGCACAGTGTCAGAGGCAAAGTGGCTCCAACTACCAAAACCGTGGATCTGGACCGGGCCCTTCATGCATACAAGCTCCAGAGTTCGGTAAGCAGTGAGAACTTGATAGTGCCCAGCAGAAATCCATTCCATCACCTCAGCTTGCTTCCTCTTGACCTTACCTTGTATAAATACTGTTCATTCACATGAGGTGAAAAAACAAAAACACAGAGCATAATCTGTCTTCCCTCCTAGCTGCCAGGATCCCCCTATGGAGCAATCAAACTAACATAAATGGGCATGTTTTAGCAATATTTACAAGTTACAAAGAAAGCCAATATACCTTCTCTGCTTTCAAAAAGCTGAAAATCAAGATGACAGAGACAAGGCCTTTAACCTTAATAAAAGAGGAATTAGAAATTGTTGCTGGAATTCAGAAGAGAAAGAACCTGGATCCCACCTGCATATTTAACCTGTCTATTCTGTGTTACCCAGTGGTGCTGATTTGGTCTCAACTTTTAATGCTATTTCTCATCTTGAATATTAAAAATAATTTTGGGCCAGGTGCAGTGGCTCATGCCTGTAATCCCAGCAATTTGGGAGGCTGAGGTGGGCAGATCACCTGAGGTCAGGAGTTCAAGACCAGCCTGGCCAACATGGTGAAACCCCATCTCTACTAAAAGTACAAAAAATTAGCCAGGCGTGATAGTGCATGACTGTAATCCCAGCTACTTGGGAGGCTGAGGCAGGAGAATCGCTTGAACCCAGGAGGCGGAGGTTGCAGTGAGCCGAGATCGCGCCATTGCACTCCAGTCTGGGCAACAAGAGCAAAACTCCGTTTCAACAAGAGCAAAACTCCACAAATAATAATTGTGGCCCGGCACAGTGGCTTATGCCTGTAATGCCAGCACTTTAGGAGGTCACAGCAGGCGGATACCTTGAGCCTGGAGTTCGAGACCAGCCTGAGCAACATTGTGAAACCCCGTCTATATAAAAATACAAAAATAAATAAATTAGCCAGGTATGCATCTGTGGTCCCAGCTACTTTGAGAGGCCCAAAATAAATTATTTTATTTATTTGGGATAAATCCAAAATAAATTATTTATCCCAAAAATAAATTAGAGTGGCATGCATCTGTGGTCCCAGCTACTTGGGAAGTTGAGGTGAAAAGATTACCTGAGCCCAGGGAGGTCAAGGATGCAGTGAGCTGTGATGGTGCCACTGCACTACAGCCGGGGTGACAGTGTGAGACCCTGTCTAGAAAATAAAAATAATTTGGTTTTTCATATTTTAAATGTAATTCTTTTTTTTGTTTTGTTTTTTTGAGACGGAGTCTCGCTCTGTCGCCCAGGCTGGAGTGCAGTGGCCGGATCTCAGCTCACTGCAAGCTCCGCCTCCTGGGTTTACGCCATTCTCCTGCCTCAGCCTCCTGAGTAGCTGGCACTACAGGAGCCCGCCACCTCGTCCGGCTAGTTTTTTTTGTATTTTTTAGTAGAGACGGGGTTTCACCGTGTTAGCCAGGATGGTCTCGATCTCCTGACCTCGTGATCCGCCCGTCTCGGCCTCCCAATATGCTGGGATTACAGGCTTGAGCCACCGCGCCTGGCCTTAAATGTAATTCTTAATCCTAAACTCCAAGACAGCGTATTTAAGGTCACAGACAGACGCTCCTCCCTGTCCTCCCTTTCTGCCATGAACATGTGCATCCTGACCTCTTCCCGGCCTGATGTCAACATACTGTGTTTGGAGGAGGCAGGAGAGGGTAATACAAACATGTGCCTGGCTATATCTTGGTGATGGCTTGCATATCATCATCACCTGAGGACGGAGTAATGGCAGAGCTGACACTTGGTTACCTGTCTTCTCTGCATTTCCCAAATTCTTGCTAGATGCCATACAGCCAACTGGGCATATGTTCAGAAGCATAGAGGAATTACTTTTTAATTTTTTTTTATTTTTATTTTTTATTTTTGGAGACAGGGAGACAGCGAGACAGCCTGGGAGGCAGTCTCCCAGGCTGGAGTGCAATGGTGCAATCACAGCTCACTGCAATCTCAAACTCCTGGGCTCAAGTGATCCTCTCACCTTAGCTTCTTAAGTAGCTGGGACTACAGGTACACGCCACCATGCCTGGCTAATTTTTTAATTTTTTGGAAAGGTGAGATCTTGCTATGTTGTCCAGGCTGGTCTCAACTCCTGACCTTAAGCAGTCATCCTGCCTTGGCCTCCCAAAGTGTTGGGATTACAGATGTCAGCTACCACACCTGGCCAGGAATTACTTTCAATAAACCATTTCACTCATTGTTCTATTTTTCCAAAACAATAAGTGAAGAGTCATCTGACTCATTTTATGACTCTTAGAATGTATTTAATTCTTTCCTGAAATCAATTCAGTGAGCATAAGTATATTAAGTATCTAGTCAAAAACCTAACATGAGTGATATGTGATTTGTTAAGCTCAGATCAGTTACTTGATGCCAGATGTCATTTAACCTGCTCTTCCTCATTCCGGCAGAACCTATACAAAACCAGCCTGCGCACCCTGCCCACTGGATATAGACTTCCAGGTGACACTCCTCACTTCAAACACGTCAAGGACACCCGTTACATGAGCAGTTATGTGAGTAGTCTCCTCTTCATTGAGATGGGTCTGAAGGTGGGGTGGCAGGAGACTCATATTAATTAACAGCCTGTTCTAATCCTCCAGTCACACCCTAAAGGTTCAAACTGATAGAATGATGGGAGCTGGAGAGGAGAGACAGCACATTTTTGAGGGATGCTGTGGAATTGACCGCTTATGCAATTCAGCAGTGCCTGGGTAGCCCTGTGGGTTAGAACAAGATGTTCGTGGGAGCCTTGGCTGAGGGCCCATGGCTGTCATGATGCCTCTACTTCTGCTGGCCTTAATTTGCACAGATGCACCCTGAATTATCCCAAGCCATTTACTGGAAATGCAACTTCGCATTACTGAGGTGTGGTGATAGCATTGTCTTCCTTCTGCTATGTTTCACTGCAGAAGATATAACATCTTTGGAAGTATATTATATATATGTGTGTGTGTATATCTATATCTTTATCTATAGATATGATAGATTTAATAATCTAACACCTAATTGTATTTTCTAATTTTCTAGCTAGATTGGGGCTAAAAATATAGATTTTCTCTGGCATTTTGCATACCTCCCTGTTTGCAAACAGATTTCACCTAGGCAAGGTCGAATTTTATTCTTTTCTGGGCCTGGTTTTATTTTACAAGACATAATTTTCAAGGCTTGGATTAATACTGAAATTTTGTCAATGACTTTTCTTCATACTTAATCCTTAAAAAGAGCAATTTTTCAAATAAAGGTGACATCTCTTCTATTTGCAGAAATGTAATGTCGCTTCTTGTTTACCCATCATTGATCTCATTCCAACTTTGCTTTTGCAGTTCAAGTACAAAGAAGCCTACGAACACACCAAGGCATATGGGTATACACTTGGTCCCAAAGATGTTCCATTTGTCCACGTCCGGAGAGTCAACAATGTTACCAGCGAGGTACCTGAATGCTGATTCTCCAAGAGACATATTGAGTTTTAATAGCCATGGCTTTGTTTGAAGTGCATTAAGAATTAATTGTATTTCAGTTGTAAATTTACATACCAGCAAAAACGAAAAAGCTCCTTATTGTCACATTGTGATACTGATATTTCTCAGCAGTGGTTTTTTTGTATCTGGTAATGCCTTGGAGAGACTCGGGTCCATAGATTATGATGCAAAACTTTTCTAAAGAAATAATTTCTTCTTCTGACATTTATATTCAAAAATCTTTAATAAGTTTGCATTTTAGTCTGACTCATGATCCTGGTTTTCTACACCAACTATTGGTTTGCATATCTGATCCTACTATGCAACCATCTAATAGAAAGTGGAAGGCTTTGTGCTCAGAATTCTTCACCAAAATGAAATAACTCTCATTTTCTCCTTTTTTCCTAATCTCAATCATTTTCTATATCCTTGATATTTCCTCCCTTCTTCCTTATTAAAATATTTTATTCTTGATTAGTCAGTAGATGCTCTCATCATCCCTTACTAAATACCTGTAATGATATTTCCTCCAATGTAGAGACTGTATCGGGAATTGTACCACAAACTGAAAGACAAGATCCATACAACTCCCGATACCCCTGAGATCCGCCAAGTCAAGAAGACACAAGAGGCTGTCAGTGAGGTGGGTATTTTCTTAGGAAAGACAGGGAGTAGAGACCAGGGATGAATGTCAATCATTCGGTCTCTAATGCATGTGTTTTTGGGTATTTTTTTTCTTTAGTTGATCTACAAATCAGACTTCTTCAAGATGCAGGGCCACATGATCTCTCTGCCATACACACCCCAAGTGATCCATTGCCGCTACGTAGGAGACATTACCAGTGATGTAAGCATCTTGTAGGGGTCTTTCTGGAGTAGTCTTAACAAGAGGCAGGCTTGCTTTCAGCAGTTAAAACAACCAGTGTTCTTGGAACAGCCTTTTCTGATAAGCACTTCTAAACAAAGAGTACAAGTTGGAGGTAAGACAATGTGGGAGGAGGATGCCACAATTCTCCAGCTATGGAAACAGTAATAAGAGGACCACTTGGGAAAGACAGAATTGCCATTACTCTTGATCACTCAGTGACCACCATTCTACATTCAACACGGAATCATTCCAACTCCTCACTCCCTAACTCCCTATGTGGCCTCCGTCCCAGGTCATGTTGAGTATTTTCCTCTCACTCATCCCTACTCTGACCCCGTTAGCAACTTCTTGCTGCCACTTTTTTCACTCTCCTTGTATGTTCTCTCCTCCTAAAAGATCAATCCATTCAATCTGTTCTTTTCTCCGATCAATATTACAGTAATAAAATAATAGCAGTGTTCTCTCCTCACCTTGGGGCTGGAGACTTAAATGAAAAAACCCATGACTTATTTGGGTGCAAGTAAACTAAGAGTATAAGGTAGATGAACCAGCCAGGCATGGTGGCTCATGCCCGTAATCCCAGCACTGAGGGGGGCAGATCACCTGAGGTCAGGAGTTCAAGACCAGCCTGGCCAACATGGTGAAACCCCGTCTCTACTGAAAATACAAAAATTAGCCGGGCATGATGATGTACACCTGTAATCCCAGCTACTAGGGAGGCTGAGGCAAGAGAATTGCTTGAATCCGGGAGGTGGAGGTTGCAGTGAGCCAAGATCTTGGCATTGCGCTCCAGCCTGTGCAACAAGAATGAAACTCTGTCTCAAAAAAAAGAGTAGATGAACCAAAACGAAAGATACAGTAATTAAGAAGTGTTGCTACTCCATCTTTTGTGTTTCCTGATTTACATTTGCTTATTACCAGCTATATTTCTGTGTTTGCCTCTCAGATTAAATACAAAGAGGACTTGCAGATCCTGAAGGGATTTGGCTGCTTCCTGTATGACACTCCTGACATGGTCCGCTCCCGGCACTTGCGGAAGCTCTGGGTGAGTGCGCATCATCACAATGCATAATTACCCCTGCACAGCTGGATGCCCCCATCACCAGCCTCCAAGGCTAGGCAGAAGGGATCTTAGCCTGCAGCTACTTTTAAGGGGAAATTTACCATTAACTCAGTTGAGCCGGTTATCACCTGCTTAATGTGATCTGTGCCTCCTGTGGAAGGTGCTGAGCTTCCTTAAATGACAATTGTTTTTGCTTCTGCCTGGGAAGACATCCAGGACACATGAAAGCCCTGCTCAGCTTACACATGCCAGACATTTGAAAGACAACATGACATGAATCCCATAAGTGATTAATCAACTTGTATTTCTCTTGTTTTTTTTTTTTTTTTTTTTTTTAGTCTAATTACCTGTACACTGATAAGGCAAGGAAGATGCGAGACAAATACAAAGTGGTGCTTGACACTCCAGAATACAGAAAAGTGCAAGAACTGAAGACACATCTGAGTGAGGTAAGGACACTTGACTTGTCACTAAAGTCAACCAAATTGACCAGTACAAACTAAATTACTCCACAAAGTTCTTAGTTCCTCTAGTGATCGCTGTTCAGGCAACTGTGGCAGGTAAAATACTTCCCCTCTTAACTGTGGAATGGCTACTATGTCAAGCAAGTCAACCAACTGTACTTTACCTCAGTTTACTTACTTTGCCCCCTTTTGGTAAGATAAGCATATTCATACTTGCTCTTCCTATGTCTAGGGCTGATGAGGGGTTTTGCATGATTTTATAGATTAGAAAGACCTTCTTTTTTCTTTTCTTGAGATGGAGTTTCGCTTTTGTTGCCCAGGCTGAAGTGCAATGGTGTGACCTCAGCTCACTGCAACCTCCGTCTCCTAGGTTTATGCAATTCTCCTGCCTCAGTCTCCACAGTAGCTGGGATTACAGGCATGCACCACCATGCCTGACTAATTTTGTACTTTTAGTAGAGACGGGGTTTCTCCATGTTGGCCAGGATGGTCTTGGACTCCTGGCCTCAGGTGATCCACCCGCCTTGGCCTTCTAAAGTGCTGGAATTACAGGCATGAACTACCACGCTTGGCCTAGAAAGGGCTTCTTACTTATTATTTTTGTTGTCTCTAAACTTATTTCAAAATTTTCATTAATTCCTGCTATCAGGAGCCCTGAACATGGCAGCGCCATTGGAGAAGTCTTCAATGGCTCCCTGCTCTGCTGCCCACTCAGTAAAAAACACACTACTTAGTTTCATGTTCATTTGGCATTGAGGCTCCTGATATATTGCAGTTATTTGTGAATAGATCTGATTCTCTCACTTAGCGTGCTGGTTCCTTGATGATTGGACCCCATGTTATTTATGTGTGTCCCATAGTGCCCTGGCCATAACAGATGTGCATGTTTGCCAAAGGGCATTTCACAAGTGTAAATGGTTGCTCTTATAGGTCAGTTGGCCATTCTCATTTTACTGTCTCTCTGGTATTGTAGCTCCATTCAACAGTTTGTGCATTCACCATTCTGTATTGTGGCTTCACCCAGCTGAGCATTGGCTTCCAGGCCATTTCATCCTTCTCAGTAGCTCTGATGGCTGCTGATTAGGAATCTTATGCTCTTAGCGATGCCCTGAAATACCAAATGTCACCCTCAGTGGAGGGGATATGCAGCTTCCTATACTCAGTGAGCCAGAGACAGAGGATGACTAACTCTTCAGCTTTTGCAAATGCAACATTGAGCCCATTTGCTTTCTAAAAGCTTCACTGTGTTATTTCAGCCAGTGCTCACACTTAGACTAGAATGCTTATGTTATTTTTATCCTAGTAAAGTTGTGCTTTTCCACTCTGGCTCAGTATGAGAATCACCTGTAAAATATTTAAAAACCACCCAGAGAGGGCCCTGACCCCTAATTCCACACCAGACTCTGATTCTCTGTGTCTGGGCATCTGTATACTTTTAGATGCTCCACAGAGATTCTGTTTAATAATATGCAACCTGTGTTGAAAACCACTGCACCACATCTTTCCTCCAGCTACCAAATAATCATAATCATAATCATAATAAAATGGTAACTTACAGTGCTTCAGAGTAAAGATAACTCTGAAATACCTTTACTCTTTTTGGCTTTCTGGGTTCAGAATTATCTAAAACTTTAGTTTCTCCTCTTCTCAATTCCCAGGGGGATTTTGTGCAAATTGCGCATCAGCACTGAGGAAGAAGAATGGATATTTTTCAGTAGAGCAGTTTGCACCACATTTGCCTCTCCATAAGAATGACCCAGACCCAGATCACATAAGAGTGATCCAAGCCACTCCCCTGAATTCAGAAGGGTTGGGAGAGAGCCTACGAATCCGTTTTTAATAAGAACCGTGGTGGGAGTTAATACCAGGAAAGTTTAGAAAACATTGAGTTAGTAAAAAGTGTGATGGCCAAAAGAAGTTACTGATTTTTGAGTTGTCTTTCAATTGTATAGATTCTTGACATATACACATTTGTAGTACTAGGAAGCAGGCATGTTGTCCCAAGAAGCATAAGCGATGCATACCTAAGTACAGGGGAAATATAATACACAGAGAAATGTATAATTCTAGAAATGGCATAGAGGCCATGCACAGTGGTACATACCTATTGTCCTAGCTACTTGGGAGGCTGAGACCAGAGGATCACTGCAGTGCAGGAGTTTGAGGTCAGCCTGGGCAATATAGTGAGACCCTGTCTCTAAAAATAAATACATAAGTAAAATTTTAAAATAAGAAAAAAATGGCTTGGGAGAATTGGGTTTTAGTCCCAGATTTACTTCCAGTTAGCTGTATGACCTTATGTAATTCACAACTTTAGCACCCTAATTTCCTAAAGAATTGGACTAAATGATGATTTGAGCTCATTTTAACCATAAAATTATATGAGTTGTTGATTTACTTTACTCAAAATTTAGCTTGTAAGAAACATTAAGTTTTCATTTAGTTTATCTCTTTCCTCTCAATAGTAACATGATAAAATCAGCCCCAAACCCACGAGTTACACTTTGTTTTAACTTGCAGTGGTATATAATTCGGATTTAAAGAAATTGACGTGTGTGTGTGTGTATGTGTATTTCTTACATTTTATCTGTTCAACTGGTATTTATATCCATGATTAGAATTTATTTGGTTTCCATTTGTTCTTTCTCATTTGCCTCATTATATTAAATTCCTTCAACATTTATTAGGGAACTATTATTTTTTAGGCCCTTTGTCTGAGCTCTAGTTGATGAAAGGATCGTACCACTGAACTGCTGTGCCCTAGTCTTGGAGAAGAAACAGGCATCAGTGTGATAAATGGTCTTATATAGGAATAGTCAAGACAGCATGGACTCTTGGAGTTTTCCAGGCAAATAAGAGGGAGAAGAACATTCAAGGCAGGAAGGACACTCTGTGAAAGCAGCCATAATGAGTTCTTGTAACTGGGAGTAGTTTACATAGCACATGGGGGGTGTGGCAGGACACTGGGAAATGAAGCTATTACAGAAATATGGGTTGGAGCCAGGTTATAAAGACTCGTAGGTGTTATGTAAATGCCCTTGGACCTTATGAAAAATCATTGAAGAATTATTTCTATGAAGAATAGATTTGAGCATTAAAAAAATATGTGTCTCAGACTTTCGAAAGATGGATGAATCATGTGGAGTGGTCCAATAGAGGAGTTGAGCAGGTGGTTTCGACATGTAGAAAATAAGATGGAAGGCTGAACTAGAGCAGTGGTGCTGGTAAAGAATCAGATTTCAAAATATCACAAAGTGAGAAGCCCAGGATTCATGACCATTTTGATGTAGGAATAAGGGAGGAGCCTAGGATAACTCCCCGCAGTTTCTGACCTGAGTAACTGGGATATCAAAGAGTCATTTAGCAAAATAGAGAAAATAGGAGAAGCAATTTGAGATAGAGATAGAGGCATTATAAAGAATTATACAATGAACATGGTAAATCACCCAAATTCAGAAAGTTGCAGAAAACTTGGGTCTGGAGCTCAGGAAAGACACTGGATATGTAGATTTGGAAGTCATCAATCTCAAAGTGATGTTTGAGATCACAGGTACAGATAAGATCACCCCAGGAGAATGTCTTGGGTGAAAGGGGCCAATCTTTCACCCCAGCTAACAGCAGCCTTTGCATGAGAGCAGAACCACAGAGGGAGGCTGATGAGGAGGCCTAAAAGACAGGAGGCCACCTAAGGAAGAATGGTGGAATAGAAGCCAGAGAAAAGAGTTTTCAGGAATGAAACACTGAGCAGCTTCAGTTGCTACAGAGAAGTGTTCGTGGCAATCACGAAGTCCTTGGTAGTCTCAATGAGTGTGACTTCATTGGTGTGAGTAGGGGGGAGCCAAACTATGGTCTTGAGAAATTAATCAAAAGAGAAGCAAAGAAGAAACACAGGCAACTTGGCTGAGAAAAGAAGAATGAAGGCCACTGGCTAGAGGCTGGAAAAGGCTTAATTAATGACGGGAGGTCTTGAGTCTGTTTGCAGGTGAAGACAGGGTTGGGAAAACAAGAAGGATGGAAGATACAGAGGAGAAGGGGACAATTGCTGGAATAGGGTACTAGAAGGGACAACTGCAAGTGGGACCAAGAACACAGCAGGAGGCTTGAATTTTGGACAGGCTAGAGAATGTCTCTTGTTTTGACACAGGGGAAAAGAGAAAAGGAGGGTGCAAGAGGTAAATAAAAGCTTGGTTTATTGGGAAGAAACTGCAATCATTGCAGTGGGAGGGCTCCTACCTTTTCTATGTAAAAGCAGTGAAGGCATCTGCAGAGAACATAACATGCTCATGAAACAGAAATGATGGTGATGACTTCGTTTATGTCTAGCTGGTCTACAGAGCTGCAGGCAAGAAGCAGAAGTCAATCTTTACTTCAGTTCCTGATACTCCTGATCTTTTAAGAGCCAAGCGAGGGCAGAAGCTTCAGAGTCAGGTAAGCTCAGAGGTTCATCAACCTGCCACTCAGGCATCACAGGGGGTCACCTGGCCAGTGGCAGACTCACACACTTGGTTGTCCTGGCTGCAACCTCATGCCCACTAACACTACACTTGAAGAAGCAGTTCTCTTTGGGGCCATGATCATTATGGTTGTGTTTTTACTCAGGCAAGGGATGCCATATCTTCTTTCCTAAGTATTATAAAACTTGTGAAGTCTGTGGACTCAAACTAATGAAAATAATTGCTTGATCATTCTGTAGGATCTTCCTGTTATCCACAGATAAATGAAGCTATATTTCATGTATTCAAGCAAAAATGAGGGGAAAATATGTTGAGGGGTCTATCAGAATCCTCTCACTCTTCTGTTAGCATTCTTTATCACATGGCTTTGCTTGGATCGTACTCAGCAGTAGGCATATTAGATAACTGGAGTATGTATATGTGTTTTCCAATATGAGATACAGAGAGAAACAAATGAACAGAAGCACATATAACAAAAAAACAAGCAAACATCAGGACAGTAAGCAGATACCACCTTCCCGCTGAATGGTTAGAAATGAATGAAGTGGACTGAATGCTAAATACTAAATGCTTTATCTCTAAGACACCTCACTTTCTTCTCTTATTCAGTATCTGTATGTTGAACTTGCCACCAAAGAGAGACCCCATCATCACGCTGGAAACCAGACCACAGCCTTGAAGCACGCTAAAGACGTGAAAGACATGGTCAGCGAGGTAAGATAGGAATTCAGCACTGAGGCACTGGGTAAAAGGAAAAATACTTTGTTAAAACCTTCCCCTGCTACCCTGATCAGAGAGTTCATTACTATAAATGGTGCTCAGCATCATCAAAACACAAAAGGCAGAGCTATTCTCTTAAAGTGTGTAATACATTTGCCCCTCCACAAGACCTGCGGCTTGGTTAGGAATTGGGAAGACATTTAAACTTGTCTCTCTCTTCTGTATTTATTTCTCAGAAAAAGTACAAGATTCAATATGAAAAGATGAAGGACAAGTACACTCCAGTTCCAGATACGCCAATCCTCATCAGAGCCAAGAGGGCTTACTGGAATGCCAGCGACGTATGCATTCTTTCCTTTTTTCTTCTGCTGTGATAGGGAGAGCTGAGGTTGAAGTACCTAAGAAACATAAAATATTTCAGCCGTATCCATAGTTCTAAGTCATGGCCCAGGAAAAAAACACACTTTTTTTTTAAGGAGGAAAAAAAAATGGCCCAAAGAATACCAGTCAGGCAAAATAGCTGAGAGATACCAGAAGCCTATTATTCTCAATTCTCTCCTGAGTAAAAATATGACCCTTTCTTGTAATTCTTCAGTAGCATTTTCTGGGGATACTTGACAGTTAATTTACTTATCCATAAAATTATGGTCTTGGAGTCAGCCAGACATGGATTCAAATCCTGATGCTATTACTTGCCTGCTGTATGATTCTATATCATTTGTCTAATTTTTCCAAGTCTCTTTTCATATATATGGAATGACAATGAAAATTGAGATAATTAAGTAAAACCAAACAATATAATGTATATGTGTCTAGCATGCTGCTGGGCTCCTAGTTGACACTCAGAAAATGTTTGTTCCCTTTCTTCTCTTAGTTGCATATAGATCATGTGAATGATGCATGACACAATGGTTAAAATTAGGGAGGACAGATGTTCATTTTCCATATCACACAATCGAGGGCAAGGCTGCCTTTTAATGGTAATAATCAGTTAATGAAGATGTGAAATAGTGACTCCAAGGTAAATAGCCAGTCCTTACAGGTTTTGTGTCTCAGGGCCCAACCAGGAATTCACTGTACCCATTACCAGAGCCACACCCCTAGAGGACTAGACATGTTGGGACTTAAACTGAGCCAAAAATCAAGCCAACTTCATGACCCCCTCAACTTAGCAACATAACTCTAGGATTTCAAGGCATCTTAAGGTAACTGCAGTACGCCCTAAGCAGAAAAGAGAAGGTACAGCAAATGTGAACAATGTCTTAGTTCCATAATTTTATTAGGAATTTTTATTTGGAGCAGAGAAGAGCCTACTAGTTAGAAAAAGGCAATGCCAGTTAGTGCTTAAAATATAAGCTGGGGCCAGGCACGGTGACTCACGTCTGTAATCCCAGCACTTTGGGAGGCCGAGGCGGGCGGATCACAAGTCAGGAGATCAAGACCATCCTGGCTAATGCGGTGAAATCCCGTCTCTACTAAAAATACAAAAAATTAGCCAGGCACGGTGCAGGGTGCCTGTAGTCCCAGCTACTCGGGAGGCTGAGGTAGGAGAATGGCATGAACCCAGGAGGCAGAGCTTGCATGAGCCGAGATTGCGCCACTGCACTCCAGCCTGGCCGACAGACCAAGACTCCGTCTCACAAAAAAAAGTATATATATATATGTATGTGTGTATGTGTGTGTGTGTGTATACACATATATATATACACACACACACACATATACATACATACATACTGGGAAAAAAATCATATACTCCCCTCAAAATCTACTGTTGAATATTTATTTGAACCAAGCTGAATTAATATCTTACAGCAGTGACTACACATGGAAACTGGCCCTGGGATTCATCATGCCCCACTGGACAGTGCCATCCCTAGGGCTTTATCAGTAGAAATTCTGATAACTCTGATCTTTACAATAGTCTAATGTAACAACGGTAGTATCTGGCATTTAATTCAGTGTATTAACCGTGGCTAGCCCCACAAGTAGATCT
The DNA here is from genome assembly GCF_002776525.5 of Piliocolobus tephrosceles. NCBI lineage: Eukaryota > Metazoa > Chordata > Mammalia > Primates > Cercopithecidae > Piliocolobus > Piliocolobus tephrosceles. The sequence goes on along the minus strand of NC_045444.1, from coordinate 37,242,807 downwards.
AAGCAATCTTATGATCCATCTAAAAAACAAAATTACAAAGTCAAAGAAAAGACACCTTTCATTGTGTGTTTGCTCAGCTACCCAAAAAGAAAAGAACCGTTTGACGTTGAAAATAGGTTATGCAGAGAAGCACCCATCTTGTGTAGATTAGATAAATCTTCTATGATGTTCTCAGTTTAGAATCAGAGCTGTTTTCTCTTGAAATATCACAAAGATAAAGATTATAATGAAATAAAGTTTTAAGACTGGTTAGTGGAGAAGGCATTTTAATACCAGGAGTTAGAAGCTAGACTTTTTTCCCTTTTCCAGGTACATTAGCATATCTTGGGCTCAACAATGTTATGTTTGTTTGGGTTTTTTTTTCTCCCTCTCAAATGAGCTTTTGGTTTATGTTTTACATTTTTAAAAACTTTTTATTTTAAGTAGTCTTAGATTTACCAAAAAGTGTCAAAGATAGTACAGAGTTCTCACATGCCCCACACCCAGGGGAACACCCCTATTCTCCTGTTGCCAACACCTATATCACCATCGTAGATTTGCCATGACCAATGAACCAAGATTGATACATTATGATCAGTTAAATTCCACAGTTGCTTTGGATTTCATCAGTTTTCCCTAATGTTCTTTTTCTCTTCTAGGGTCTGAAAAAAGCTTTTAAATTTTCCCTAAATGTATTCATGGGAAAACCAAAGAGAGAAGACAAGAGAGTTCAAGCGTAAAAGAGCTCAGTTATTTAACTTGGTAGTTTTTTGTAATTCATGTGCTTTTTCTTTCTAGCTACGCTACAAAGAAACATTTCAAAAGACCAAAGGAAAATACCACACGGTGAAAGATGCCCTAGACATTGTCTATCATCGCAAAGTCACAGATGACATCAGTAAAGTATGTCCCTAAATATTTCTACTTGTGTTGGGCTCTATAACTCACCACATAGATACATATATTTTTTAGCAATCTCCCTCTTCTAAAGTTCTCCAGAGAGAAGAAGCCATATTTACATTAACTTTGGGTAAGACTTACAGCTGTCTTTGTGTTTTTTATAACAGATAAAATACAAGGAGAACTACATGAGCCAGCTGGGTATCTGGAGGTCCATTCCTGATCGTCCGGAGCATTTCCACCACCGAGCAGTCACTGACGCAGTCAGTGATGTGAGTGTTGATATCTTCTGTTTTCACATATAAATTCGTATTCCCATTTAAGCTGTGAAATCAAACACTTCATAAAAACTGAAGAAACACTTGGCTAGATTTTAGATTTTGTGTGTGGATGTTTAAATCATAAAACTCAATTGCTAAGTGAGTGAATTTCAACTTGGGAGAAGGAAATGTATATTCAAATTTATAAACCTATTTTTCTCCTAAATGTATGATACCATATTACAGTACTGGAAGTGATATATATCATCTAGGAAATAGCCTATTTTTGATCCATTGAAGTGACAACTTCATGAAGCAATTAAGACACATAACAATGCTCACTTAGAAAGTTCAACTCTCTGTATGAAAATATAGCTGCCAAGCTAATGATATACTCTCTAGGAAAGTATGCTTGTTAAATTTTAATTGCTTTAATTAGTATTAAAAATGGAAAACTTCCATATGTTATAGAACAATATAACAGAGGTCAGTATTACTGGAAACTTCTTTGAAATTATACCTCAAGGGGTGGGGCCTCTGTTTGTTCCACTTGTATAGATACTAACTTACTGCTGTTTGGAGATGGCTTCTTAGAACTCTTTGATGTTCTTCTTCTCCCAGGTAAAATATAAGGAAGACTTGACTTGGCTTAAAGGCATTGGTTGCTATGCCTATGATACCCCTGATTTCACTCTGGCTGAAAAGAACAAGACTCTCTACAGCAAGGTATATATATTCAAGGAGAATTGGCCACATCCATTTGACACACACCTGTACCCACAGAGAGAATTAGCACTGAGGAAATAGTCCTTCACGTTTCCATCCGTATCATGGCTTCTAGACCTTATAGTTTGAGTACATGCTGAATTGTTCACTCCTAGGAAACTCTTGGGTATTAACCTCATTGACTGAAGGCATTTGTTTGAATTTGATGAAAAGTCATCTCAGTTCAGCCCCTCATGATTCTTCTAGAACTCTCTCCTTATTAATATGTCTCTGGATAGTTTCTCCTATTAAAGCTGATATGATAGCCAATATAAAGTGGGGTTATTTTAATCCACAAATAATGTATGACATGAGGCAAACCATCTAGTTTTTATGGCCTCATTTTCCTATTTACAAAATAAAGCAATTCAATTCACTTGCATTTGATCTGTACGAGATGATCCAGCAAACTTTTTCCTGAAAAATGCCAGGTAGTAAATAAAACATCTAAGAAGATGTTGTGGGCCAAATTCATTCTAGGGCACATTCTTCTTTGTTTGTTACAACACCATGGAATGGTGAAACCCATTCTAACTCATGAAGCTGTTTAAAAACGGGGTCATACCCCACACCTGCTCTTAGAAGATTATGATTATCTGATTAATTGCTGGAAAACTATCTTCAAATTAATGTACTAAAAACCTTCAAGTGCACATGAAAATACTTTCAAAGTTAAATAATAATTATATTTAAATAATAATTATAATATTTAGATTTTTGCCCAGTATGGAAAATAAATCTATTCAGCATCCATTCAATGAGAGCATTTTCTAGTGTCCACTTTTGGGCCAGTTTTCAAGACATCTAGGCAGTTCTACCCTTCATTGCCTTGGAGGTAGAATAAACAATCAGTAAATAATGTGTTAGCTTGGCTGGGTTCTGTGGCTCACGCATGTAATCCCAGCACTTTGGGAAGCCAAGGCAGGTGGATAGCCTGAGCCCAGGAGTTCGAGACCAGCCTGGGCAACATGATAAAACCCCATTGCTACAAAATATACATAAATTAGCCAGGCGTAGTGGTGTACCACCTGTAGTCCCGCCTACTTGGGAGGCTGAGGTGGGAACATTGATTGAGCCTGGGAGGCAAAGGTTGCAATGAGCTATGACTATGCCCTGCGCTCCAGCCTGGGCAAAAGAGTGAAACCCTGTCTCAAAACAAACCAACAAACGAATATGTGTTAGCTCTATGAATTAATTATCACAATTATATGATACGATAAACAGCATGTCTCATTCTTAAGATAATCATAGCCTGCTGTCAAGTAACCATGTTCTGTTTTTTCTAGTATAAGTATAAAGAAGTATTTGAAAGGACGAAGTCAGATTTCAAGTATGTTGCCGACTCTCCAATCAATAGGCATTTCAAGTATGCAACTCAATTGATGAATGAGGTATGTATGAATAAACTGCTCCAATTAAGCCTATTCAATTCCCTAAAGGAAGTCTCAGAGTTTTTTTTTAATTAAAGCCCAATACACAGAATGACAGGAAAGCTGTCCTAAGTTTTCATTTTAACTAAAGATTTGGAAAAGACTCTATAATGTCACCGTCCAACAAGCTCTGCCAAACTACAAATAAGAACAAGTGAAGGGACCGTTCAGTGGTGGGAGAGTCCTGCAAACATCAGCACCTCTGCACAAACGCAGGGCAGCACAGCCCTGCGGGTGACAATACCAGGGAGGTAAAGGATTTTCTTGACTGTTGGCGGAACTCCCTTATATAGAATATTGTATAGATTTAGGAGATGCAGAAGTTCAAGGTTAATTGAGTATCCTCTACTAAGGCACCAAGATGTCAGTGGTTAGAAGAGCTATGCTAAAGGAATAGTTGTGATTCATGCTTCAAAGATATTGCCATTGTTACTCCCACATATATTGGTGCACAGAAGTATCCATTTGCACCCCAATTTTTTCTTTCTATTTTATCCAGCCTTTCCTGTAACCATCTTTTCAATAAGTTAAATTTAGCTCAACATGGCTAAAATAAACAAGCTATGAATTTATTTAGTTTGAATGGTTTTATAATATTGGGATGGCTTTGTAGTTAAAGTTGTATTTAATTTCCTATTTTCAGATTTTTCACAGGTTTCCATAAGTTCAAAAATTACATGAGAAAATTAGTACAATGTATCTAAAAATGAAAATGTAGCCAATGGTCTATTTATTAAATGTATGACTTTTTTGTTGTTTGTTGTCTTTACATTTGATTGTTCACTTTCAGTAGATTTCCAGACTGGACAACCCTGAAGAATTACTGCCAGTAGCTTCCTATGAATATAATACCAATATATTTTGTTTCTGTTTTTCTATTTCATGAAGAATTTCCAGGTCTCCTTTATAATCCAATACATTAATAGTATTAGAAGACTATTACAAATTTCCCAGGATGTTTTAGCATCAGTTATGCTTTGAGATTCTCACAGCCTTAGATAGTAAACCTGTAGCTTATCAGTACCCTATTTTAAATATACTGTTAAATGCCATAAAACCTAACATTGCTAATGGCATCATATGTAAAGATGGAAAGTGGGCACAAGGAACTCTAATTTCAGTGTCATAAACCTAACCTATCCCACACTCCAGCCTTCTTCAGGTAACTTCCTCCACTTGACTCTCTTTGCTTCCCTGTTTTTATTGACTTGGGTATGTTGGGAGCCTGCCACTAGAGGTGACATGTTCTGGCCCTCTGGAGTGTTTACCTTGAGACATTGCTGTGTAAGCCTTGAAGTTGTACTCTTGCTATAATATGCTATGATGTTTGAGCAGAAAAAATACAGAGCTGATTATGAGCAGCGGAAAGATAAATACCACCTGGTAGTGGATGAGCCTAGACATCTGCTGGCTAAGACCGCAGGCGACCAGATCAGTCAGGTACTGTGATGGGGCTGGCCGGTGGCCCAGGCAGGACTGTGCTCCCGGTTTCTCATGAGATGTCGTCCCGTCTGCTGCAAGGATGTCATAGGTTCTGCCTATGATATTGGGCTGTTCTGTTTCAAAGTATCTGTCTAGCCACCCAAAGAGCCTATCAGCTATTTGAGTGCGCCAGTCCATGCTCTGTGTTCTCACTTGTGCTGTGGTGAAGATGAAAGGAAAAGCTGGGTCCTCCCATCCTTTACTCTTCTGGAGAACCTGTTTAAAAACTGCAACTGTAAACTGCAGATTGAGTTGCAAAAGCAAAAAACAAGTGAACAAACAACAGCAACAACAAAAAAACAAAAATTAATGGAAGGAAAGAAGACATAACTCCTTACTATATATCTTTCTATTCCAAACATGTTGTCTTTTCTATAAAGCTATTTTGGTGGTAACATAAGTGAAACTAGCTGTATCACACCCTATTCACAAGGACTATGAATGGTCAACCACAAGCATTGCAGTCATTCTGCTTGGCATTATGACGTACTTGATGTCTTCACCCACACATATGTGAGTACACAAAGTGTGTATGCCTACATCTCTTCACTCAGAGGTGACTGGGATATAGAGCCGTGTTCTTTTCTGTCTTCATAAGTCTCTTTTGTGCTTCACTGCTCTTTGCATGGACAGAGAAAATATAAATCTAGTGCCAAGATGTTTCTGCAACATGGATGTAATGAAATTCTGCGTCCAGATATGTTGACTGCTCTCTACAATTCACATATGTGGAGCCAGGTAATGTCTGATGGGATGTGAAGAAGGAGGTTTAGAAGTCTTGGATGCATTCCCTTGTACGCTTTCATTGATTTCCTCTCCCACTCCCTGCCCATGCTGGCTTCACATGGTAAAGCTACGTAAATATTCATTCCTTGTAAATGACCTTTGAATGTGGCCAAAGGTGATGGGACAGCGGTCATCTGTACGTCATTTGACACTTTCAGAACTCTTAATAAAATTAACTGATTCTTTCAAGTGTTATTTCCAAATTGGTATAACATTAATTTATACTTTTCGGTGTTGGCCTCAAAGAAATAGATTCCTCAGAGATTGAAGATAGTAAGTAGATTAAACAGCATGTAAAAGGTCTGAATATTTAATGTTTTCATCTAATGTGTCCCTTGTTCAATTATCACTACAACTGTTGCGGGGAGATGAGGATTACTGTGCAGCTCTATGAATATTGTATATGTTCGTGGCGCCTCTTGACTTTGATGCTGAATTGCTAGGTTATTTCCAGCACATCTGATCCCACACACACTGGTTAACAGTGTCTCTGATAATAATGCCTTTTTAGGAGGCCAACTGAAGCATGCACTTTCCAGCACATGCTGAAAGGTAAATTTGATGCAGCAATAAACAGTGATCATTGGTAACTACCAGACACAATGTTACTAAAATACCATTTTTCCCAGACAAAAAAAAAGTTAATTGAGCTTTTCTATTAGCAACTTGTTTTGTCATTTTAGTTTACCATGAAATCAATATGTGAAATGAGGAGGTTAAGCTCTCCCTATAAATATCCTGTTTGCCTGAACTTCCTCCTTTGTCCTTATATGATCCTCAAATAGTTGTGCATGAAATTTTATGGTGCTCTCTGTATCTGTCCTGCTTAAAACAGCTTCTGTGCATGAAAATAATTATGACTTGAATATTGCAAAAACAAATGAATTTTTTAAAATGATAAATACTTCAAGCCATATATACTCATTCTTTATTTTACATCCCTGTTTCATCTTTGATATGGAGAAATGCCTTTGGAGATTGTACATGTTCAATACAATATGTTGTGAGTAAAACAATATTTGTCAGACTCCAGAGAACAGGTTCTAGTCCTGCTCTGAGATTCGGTCTAAATGTGCCCTTGGGTCAGTCTCGTAGCCTCTGAGGGCCTCCGACTACATGTGTATAAAACATATTGGAACTTAGGAGGCTGAGGCAAGAGAATTGCTTGAACCCGGGAGGTGGAGGTTGCAGTGAGCCGAGATGGCACCACTGCACTCCAGCCTGGGTGATAGAGCAAGACTCCACTCGGAGAAAAAAAAAAAAAAGGAAATTAGTAGTAGTACTATCATCTGCTCACTCCGTTACACTTTTGCTATCAGACACAAATTTATAGTAAACATTTCCAGTTAGGAATTAAAGAGAAAGCTAGATACCATCTCCCACTCTGGTGTTTCAAGAGCTAATTCTTCTCTTCCACAATTTAGATCAAATACAGGAAAAACTATGAAAAATCAAAGGACAAATTTACCTCAATTGTGGATACTCCAGAACACCTGCGTACTACAAAAGTCAACAAACAAATCAGCGATGTAAGTGCAAGAAACACTGAATACCTTCTCAAACTCAGGGGGCATCTGCAGACATGGAGGGGCATTTTAAATTGTCACAGAGTCTTAGAGACTACTGCCATTTAGTGGGAGGGAGGCAGTGGTGTGAGATGCCCTGTTATGCACAGGATTCTCCTCCCCACTAAAGAATTTTTGTGGCCAGGCGTGGTGGCTCATGCCTGTAATCCCAGCACTCTGGGAAGCTGAGGCAGGTGGATCACTTGAGGCCAGGAGTTTGAGACCAGCCTGGCCATATGGCCAAACCCCATCTCTACTAAAAATAGCCAGATGTGGTGGTGCACGCTTGTGGTCCCAGCTACTCAGGAGGCTGAGACGTGATAATTGCTTGAGCCCAGGAGATGGAGGTTGCAATGAGCCAAGATCACGCCACTGCACTCCAGCCTGGGTGGCAGAGTGAGACTCTGTCTCAAAAAAAAAAAAAAAAAAGGCATTGTTGTGACCAAACTGGCAGACATATCAGCTGGAAGCAGTGAGGTCTTAGCAGAGAGCATGAAAGCACCTGTCAAATTCACAGAATTCTCTTTCCTTTATAACCACTCAGAAAAACACTTTGCATTTATATTTTGATATTATACATTGAGAACCATGACATGATGTCTTTCTGCTTTTTGATCTCTTTCAGATCCTTTATAAATTGGAATACAACAAGGCCAAACCCAGAGGCTACACCACAATCCACGACACGCCCATGCTGCTGCATGTCCGCAAGGTTAAAGATGAAGTCAGTGATGTAAGTACTAGAATGGTTTAGCAGTCCCTCTCATCTTGGCTTCCTTCTAATGTGATGTAACAAACCCTGGTTTACATATGGTAATACATTACATAGATAACCCAGTTATCTATTCCTGTGTAACAACCACCCTAAAACTTAGTGGCTTAAAATAACAGTCATCTCTTTTGCTCATGATTCCGTAAGTTGACTGGACACAGTTGAGTAGCCCTACTCCCCATGTTGCTGGCAGACACCTGGGGCTCAGTCAAGCCAGGACATCCAGGTGGCTCACCCCCATGGCTGGCCATTGGTGATGGCTGTGGGCTGGGAGCTGGGCTATTGTGTAGATGAGACAGGAACCCCTTCATGTGGCCCCTCCACATGCCTTGGACTTCTCCCCAGATGGCTGTCCACTTGGCTTAAACATATCCTGAGGTACTGATTTTTTAAAAATGAATTTCTATGACTTTCTCCTAAAGATACTGATTAGTAAACTGGTAAAGAAGGTCTATGGTGAAGCTAGGAAAATTGTGATTCCTATGATCACGTTAGTAAACCCCACTATGGCTCCCTTGGAACGGTTTACTTTGGCCTTAATCACATTAAAACCAACGATTAATGAGAAAGCCCAGATTGAGGCCCTGGACCCTGAAATGTAAGAAAAGCAAAAGTGAGTGAAGCTGTAAGTCCCAGGCCCAGGATGGAAAAACTGCCTGCTGGGCCTGCAGGGGCTAAGCCTTCCCTGTGCCTCTCCCTCCTATCCAAACCCACATACACCAAAACTTGCTAGGTATGTCTCTAGCAATGACAATATACGGTTCCATATATTTTTAAAAGGTAGAATGATTGTTGTATCCATCAGTTCATTCATTTATCAAATATTTATTGTCTATGTCCCTGACAGTATAGGAATGAGATGATGGATGACAAACAGTCTTTGCCCTTAAGGAGTTCTTTTTAATGGAAAGAATAGGCAGATTTAAAAAAAAAAAATTATAACATGACATGATAATAGCTAGAACTGCAGGAGCATAGAAGGACAGCAAGACTAATTCTGTCTGGGTGAGCTGGTGGGGAAAGGCTTCTCTTCCATCAGCAGTTATCAAGATGTTCTGAACGCAGGATTTGCTGATTTGGGGAAAGGAAAACCTGAATGAATAGCTATCCAACTGGTCCTTTCAGCACAAGCACAGAAATATAAATTATATGGCAGTCTGGGCACGGTGGCTCGTACCTGTAATCCCAGCACTTTGAAAGGCTGAGGTGGGTGGATCACCTGAGGTCAGGAGTTCAAGACCAGCCTGGCCAACATGGCGAAATCCCATCTCTACTAAAATACAAAATTAGCTGGGTGAGGTGGCACACGCCTGTGGTCCCAGCTACTCAGGAGGCTGAGGCAGAAGAATTGCTTGAACCTGGGAGGCAGAGGTTGCAGTGAGCTGAGCTCGCACCATTATACTCCAGCCTGGACGACAGAGAGAGAGTCTGTTAAAAAAAAAAAAATTATATGGCGACACTGATGACCACAGTCAGTGTGCCCTGATTTGAGATAGGAAGGTGCATCTCTGCATGGCTGTATCCTTGCTCCTCAGCAGATTTTTAAAATTCCATCTTAAGGAGCATTGTGTACTATAGTCATGCATGGATTTAATTTCTTGTTTTTTAAGATGCTCAGTATGCTGCTATAAAAAAATTAATCTTGTCACTGTGTTTCCTCCCACAGCTGAAATACAAAGAAGTATACCAAAGAAATAAATCCAACTGCACCATTGAGCCAGATGCTGTTCATATCAAAGCAGCCAAGGACGCCTACAAAGTCAACACCAATGTAAGTTCCAGAAACTTCCCCAAGCATGGTGGGGGATTTGCCAGCTTCTGTAGGACACATGGCCTCTTTTTATATCTCTTCAGGCAACTGAGCTCTAGTGATTGATTCCAAAGCAAGAGTCAGGCCCCAGGAGCATGAACAATGATGCTATAATATAAATGCTACATTGGTCCTCACAAAGGAGCATGGGGAAGAGCAACAGAGGCCTCATCCCATGCCATGGATGCTGCACCCACTCAGTTCTTGCAGTGGGTGGCTGAGAAATGGGACATTTAATTCTGAAACATAGGTTGCATTTTTGGAAAGTGCCTGAGCGTTTTTCTTTCTCTTCCCCTGTGCTCTCCTCCTGCCTCAAACTCTACAATCTGCTTCTTCTGATGAAAAAACATTGAGCCATTTGGTGCCATCAGGCATTGGCCTAGACCTTCTTCCTGCTCAGATATTCCCTGCATTGACTCTCTTCTTGGGTGCAGCATCTTAAGGCCTCAACTCCAGAAATAATTTTGTGCATTTAGATGAGCACCGACTTCTTAAAAATATATTAAATGGTTATACAATGAAACCATTAAAACCCAATTAGTACCCACTAGTGCCAGAGGGGACATATATTTATGAGGGCTAGCAAACTGGAATGCCTGTAGGAGCTGGCAAAGAGCTTATAGATACCCTGAGGATGGATTGAGGGTAGAAGGATAAAAGGATAGATGTGAGATAAAGCAAATGCAGTAAAATGTACCTTGCAAAATCCAGGTTGTATGGGTATTCTCTGTAATATTCTTGCAACTTTTTTGTATATTTGAAATTTTTCAAAATAAAATGAGGGGAAAAAAAAACCTTATCAAATAGTATACATAAAAGCATGTGCATTATATTGCGTATAAATTATACCTCAATTTTAAAAAGAGAGAAAGAATCAGGAAAGAAATGTGCCTAATAGTGCAGGCCCCTCCCATGGACATTCAAACTAAATTACATACAATTCTGTGGCTGAGATTTGGCCCAATGCAGTCAGTTCCCAGCCCTGAAGAGTCTAGGAAGCGTACAAGCACCTCTGAGGCCAGAGTGCCTGGGTTTAAATTCCAGCTTCACCAATTGCTAATAGTCCCACCTTGGAAAGTTTACTTAACCTTTCCATCCGGTTCTTCAGCTGTCTATTTCATGCAGTTGTTATGAAGATTAGGTGAATTAATTTTATAAAATTTTATAATTCATTTAATTAGTTCCGCAATTTGTAAAGAACTTAGAAAAGTGCCTGGCACACAATAAATACCTAGTGTTTGATCATTTTTGTTAAAAATTAAAACTGAATTTAGTTAGAAATTAAAAGTACTCGATTCTGAAGATGATTGGGCTGGACTGGCAGAGCTAGAGAGACTAAAGAATCCTTTCACCTGGAGGCCTTTAAAAATTTTAGCCTCTATTTCGGAACCACAAGGTCCCAACAGATGACCTCTGACTGGATGACTAGCTGCATAAATTGTACAGAAATTTTAATTGGGATTCCCTCTTGCGTTAGGAATCATGATTTGAGATGTTTTAAAATGCAAGAGCCCCTCTGTGCCGTGTGTGTTTATGAATTTAGCCTACTGAATCAAGTGATTTCTTTCTTCTGTTAAAAACAGCTGGACTATAAGAAACAGTACGAGGCCAACAAAGCGCACTGGAAGTGGACCCCTGACCGACCGGACTTCCTCCAGGCTGCCAAGTCATCCCTGCAGCAGAGTGACGTAAGACAGGACAGATATAGATGATCGTAACTGCATACTGCACCTGAGAAATACAATGAATAATTATTTATAATAACCACTGTCATGGGTGTTAACCCTTGCTCGTTTGAGATCCAAGAAGGAGCAGAGGATAGTTAGGGGAGCGATAGGCGAGCTCAGTACCCAAACCTGCCCATGGAGCCTATTCTCCTTTGGTTGGGCCTGGACACAAATGGCTGAGTTCTGACTGAGGCTGGGGAGAGTCTGGCGGAAGACTGGGGATGGAGGGGCTTGGTCCTGGCAGCTGGGCTGAAAAGGAGGAGTCCAAAATGCAGTGAGGGACCAAGAAGCCCTTCCCTCATTCTGGTAGCAAGTCTTTGTTCTCTCCTTAAGAGGACTCCCTGTGGGTTTAATCAAATGCCCAGCTTCCTCCTGTGCTGTGACCCTTCCCTTTTCTTCTGCCTTTCTTCTGTAACAGTTTGAATATAAGCTGGACCGGGAGTTCCTGAAGGGTTGCAAGCTTTCTGTCACTGATGACAAAAACACGGTGCTGGCCCTCAGGAATACTTTAATAGAAAGTGATGTAAGTATCTAGTTCCTTCCATGATGCCTAATCTCACTCAGGGCCATCTTCCATGGTACAGTCCCCAGGGACACCAGGGAAGGATGGAGAAGAGCTGCTTCCATCAGGGCTCAGGTATGGGTCCTGAATTATGGCCTATCCTGTGATGGGCACCAGCAGTCAAGCAGGGCAACAGCAGTGCAAGGGCCATTAAATCCAGGTGACAATCCTTGATTTATATGGCACCAGCAGAGAGTTCACACAGCAGGAATTAGGACCCTGAAGGCCTGGCTGGACTCCTTATGGAAACGCCATGATTTGTTTTCTATGGGATCATATTTTCCCTTCACTACAGTTTCCTCCTCTGTAAAGAAGGAATAATAATGCCTCCCAGGGCTTATGGGAGGGACAAATGGCGTATCTGAGAATGCTGTGAACATAACTCTGACTATATAAAGATTCATCGCGAGATCCATTTTGATTGTTATTAAAACCACAACTTACTAGAGATAAGGAAAAAACCCTTTTGAATATTTCCCAAGATTGCAAGTACCACATCTTTTATTGAGTTTAGTATTGTAAACGATGCTGTTCTACTGGTTTGGGGGTGTAATAAAAATATGTAGGATATCCAGTGGAGCTACAGAAATGCCCTTTTTCCTGCCCCTGCAGCTGAAATACAAAGAGAAACATGTCAAGGAAAGAGGAACCTGCCATGCCGTACCTGACACACCTCAGATCCTGCTGGCGAAGACTGTCAGCCACCTGGTGTCTGAGGTAACCCCCAGCCGCCCATGAGTTCTGCCTCCCTCTTGGGAGAACACCCCAGGCAGATGCCTTAATGAGCTCTCTATGGATTCCCCCAGAACAAGTACAAGGACTATGTCAAGAAGCACTTGGCACAGGGCTCATACACAACACTACCAGAGACCCGGGACACTGTTCACGTCAAGGAAGTGACCAAGCATGTCAGTGATGTGAGTGATCAACCACTGCTCTCTTGGCAGCAACAATGCCACTTGACTGTAGAATCTGGTGAAATAGTATCAGCTGCCTTTTGCTTCCTTTATGTAGCTTCACTCTTTCTATCAGTATCTACATGTGAACCTTAAACTCTGATTTTTAAAATGACCCAGTATTTATTGGCTTTCCAGTCCTGGCAATTATGGCAAACGTGGGTTTTGCTACAGGACGTGTAATGTAGCCATATCAGATGTTACTAACCTATTAATAACAGAAGGAAACATTGCTGATTCAGAGTGGCCTCTCCTATTATTAAACTGCTACCCAATTTTAGAAAGGTAAAACTACCTCTTTGGGCCTCAGTAATCTCTGCCTGCTCTATCCTTATCAATAATGCTGTAGTAACCTCGGTATTATAGGAGTCCCATATGGTCCCATATATTTTTAAAAGGTAGAAATGGTAAATAAAAGAGCTTAATTTGCCTGTACCCAGGTTCTCCAAAGATTGCCAGGTGGTTCTAGTGTTGGGTTGCAGAACACAAATGACAGAGAAGAACTAGAATATGGGTCTTATCTAAGTCCCAGACTGATGCCAAAATGGGGAGCAGGGATTTTCCTGAAGATTTCACAGTTCTTCAAGTAAACCAACTCTGTTCCCAGCTTCCTTTGCTCATAGAAGTAATTCTGGCTCTATTTAGACAAATTACAAAAAGAAGTTTGTCAAGGAGAAAGGAAAATCCAACTACTCCATCATGCTGGAGCCACCAGAGGTGAAACATGCTATGGAAGTGGCCAAGAAGCAAAGTGATGTAAGTTTTCCCTCTCAACATTCCCGGGGGCCCATTTGAAGCAGTGGAACCCAAATTGGTGCATTCTCTTGTTCTAGTGTGTGGTCACTCTAATTCCTCTGTGGTAGTTTCAAAAAGTTAGTAGTGAGAATTGGTTTGGGTTTAAGGAAAAAAGCTGATTGTGCTTAATGGGGACTTTTAGAAAGAGCGTATCTCAGCTGGGCGCAGTGGCTTACGCCTATAATCCCAGCACTTTGGGAGCCCAAGACAGGCAGATCACGAGGTCAGGAGTTCGAGACCAGCCTGGCCAATATGGTGAAATCCTGCCTGTACTAAAAATACAAAAATCAGCCAGGCATGGTGGTGCGCACCTGTAGTCCCCAGCTACTCGGGAGGCTGAGGTAGAAGAATCACTTGAACCTGAGAGACAGAGGCTGCAGTGAGCTGAGACTGTACCACTGCACTCAAGCCTGGGCAACAGAGCGAGATTCCAACTCAAAAGAAAAAAAAAAAAAAGCATATCTCTTGAGTAAACATTTTCTTCCCCAATAAAGGTCGCTTACAGAAAAGATGCCAAAGAGAACCTGCATTACACCACAGTGGCCGATCGACCAGACATCAAGAAGGCCACACAGGCAGCCAAACAGGCCAGTGAGGTAAGGGTGTCATTAAAATGTCCCCAGTCCCCAACAGCCACTGCCAAGGCATGCCAGGCAACCATCACCTATTGCCCATTTTGCTTTTCTAATTCAGGTGGAGTACAGAGCAAAGCACCGCAAGGAGGGCAGCCACGGCTTAAGCATGCTCGGTCGCCCAGACATAGAAATGGCCAAGAAGGCAGCCAAGCTGAGCAGCCAGGTAATGCAGATGGGTGCACTGGTGGCTCTCATGTGAGGAGATTATAAAAGACCTTGCAGGAAGAAGTGATTTCTACATTGAAAATGCAAAGGGATGCTGGGTCTGTAATAGTACTGCAAAGCGTCCAAGAGTTATAAAAGCACACTGAGGGCCTTTTCTTGTTTCCCTCTAAGCAGTCTAGACCTTTCTTGTTCACTTTTCCATTTATGGGCATTTGTCTGGGTGTCTGTGTGTGCTTAACTATCTTTATGTGATAAAAACATCAGCTCATGAGGTCCTACTGGAACCTCTCCCCAGGCCTTAAGAGTTTCATCCTTGGGGTCTGATTCATACTTGAGTCACCTGGGGTCGATTTAACATGAAGAGCCATGAAATTCGAACTTCTAGAATCCAACCAGATGAAAATATTCATATTTTTTTCATTAAACATACATATATTAACAGCCTGGGCTAGGAAGTAGGGATTAGCAGATGTCTTCAGATTACTTGTCCGTGGATAAATCATTAAAATTTTGTTTGGCAAGTAAGTGTTTGATCAGGGTATGCACAGGGTGATGACGGAGAATGCCACAATCTTGCAGATTTCATATTATTGAGAAGCAAATGGACTCAGAAATGTATTGCCCAAACCCAGTTACCACATGACTTATTTTCCCTTGTTAGACCAATTATCTAAAATTCCCCAAGTTATGACAGGTTTTCAAACTTTAGCTCAGAGATCCCATCATCTACCACCAGAGTTGTCAGAGTGCAAGTTTGATCCTATAGGACTTTAGCTTAAGAATAATATCTTATTTCTCCTCCAATTTACAGATCCTACCTTCTTTTTCCTTGTCTGTTCTCTCAGGTATCTGTTTGAAGAAATAGGTTTGGGATATACATTTGGTTGTTGTAAGTGACTGACTTTCAGCAATAGCAAACATGGGATTCCAATCTTTTGGAAGCTATAATGCAGTAATGTCAAGTGACAGAACAAGTTAGAATTATGAAAACACAAAAGGGTCGGATGACTGATGAAAAGCAAATATTATTTTTTAAAAGTTTTTAAACTTAAAATTCCTATGTAACATTTTATTGTAAATTAATGGAATTGTATAAGTATCTGAAGCTAAGATAGGGGATCACCAACAGAGAAACAGCGGAACCTCTAAGAGTAATGAGATATAACTAGAACTTATTAATGCAAAAAATGTTTTTAAATGTACAAGGTCATATCAATTTAAAAACAAAGAAACGACTATGATGTTGAAATTTTGAAAACTTTATTGTTTTTGAAAAATCAAGAGGCTCCTGTTTCTAATCCTAAGTGAATCCTATGGTATGGAGAATGGGACATTCACTTCATGTGAAAGGCTGGTCTCCGGATTGACAGCTTCATGGTGTGGCCCCGGGCCCAAGGGAGCTTCAGCTGTGTGTGGGCTCTCCCTGTTCTGACTTTGCTGTCTTGCTGCGTACTCTAGGCGGAATACCTCAAAGGCCAAAGGAGAGGGCATGGCGCTGCATCTTATGACACCCCTATGATGAGGCATCTTAAGAAAATTAATGTACTCATCAGTGATGTAAGAAAGACTGAGACCAGCAAGCCATTATTTGTCTTCCTCTGATTCTTGTCTACTTTCTTGGCATTGGTCAGGGGACTGACCAGGTTGCACTCTTTTCTGTTGATTTTGTGTTGGAACGTGTAGATTGCTGTGGAAATTTGTTGAAGGATATACTTTTGCACACACCCTTCTTTTCCTGCATGAAACTTTCCATCTGGAACTTACCATTTGGAATAGGAAGGTAGACTAGACTCAGAGATGGCCTCCCAATGTATGTGTATGTTAGGTTGCTGACACTGATCAAATTAAATGATGAAATTAAAACAAACGGAGAATCTTATCTTCAACCAAAGAAACCTCTGCTTCTTCTGAAGTTATTTGCCATTTTTGATTTTTAATATACTGAAGATTTGTGTTTAATATAGTTTCTTAGTTCAGGCCTACTATGAATCAACAGTATATACTTTTAATAGCTTTTCTAGTTCTCGGGACTGTTTTTCAGTCTTTAGATGTACTAGTATACATCTCAATTCACTAAAAAGGAGCTAAAAATTAGATCTTAAACTTTAAATACAATTAAACTCCTAAAAATATAATTAATTCAAAATCACTTTCCTATACGACATCCATAATAGGCCCAATTTCTGAGCCTGATGGGATTATAAACCCCGGAGGCTGCCACTTACCAATACATAGCATTGCAGAGTTGCCTCTTAGCTTCCATGATTAACAGGAAAAGGCTTCACCATTCCCTAATGCCAAGTGTATGTAGTTTTACTACATTACTCCCTAGTCAAATACCATCCCAAGAATTCCTAGAGTCCTAAGCCTAGTTACATGTCTTTAACCTTTCAAACTATACTAGTTTTAAGAAGATTCAGTCAAAAAGGAAGGCCAAAGGTGCTGAACTCAGATTCATATTAGTAGTTGTACTAAACTGCATTTGTTTAGAGGACTTCCTATGGAGAAGGGAGTCATAACTTTTTTTCAGTTAAAAAGGTCGAAGTTAACTTGAAATTAACAGAAGAAAAAGAAACTGAAGTGGAACCCAATGGGATTGCTGCTTGAAAAATACTTCTTCAGAAACAAGTATCTTCTAAAAGATAGGACTTTTAGCATGCTTCTAAAAGCAGCAGATTTTATTCTCATTTGAGATGGGCTTTTGCTTCTTTTCTTCCCTACTCTGACTCTGCATATCTGGTTTACTTTGCTTTTCTGCGTTTCACAGCTCTTGGGAACATCTCCTAGTTTTATGGACTTCTATATCTCTTAGGAAAAGTTGCCTTTGGTCCAGACATCAGCTCACACCTCAGACTTTCCTTAGCAGGCCTTCACTTCTTTATGTTGAGAGTGAAACTTTTTCAGAGAAGAGCCATTGTAGCATTTGTTGACATTTCTTTTTCCTTTACTTTGTGTGTCTGTCTCAGTGTGTCTGCATCATGCTGAACTGTTCTGCATGCTTATTTTTTCTCTGCATTTCCACTGAGGATTTATTCAAAGTAAAGGAGTCTCAGCATTGTGAATGCATTTTCTCTGATGTGGCAGATTTCATTGTTACTTTGTGTCTGTTGTGCTGGATGTGTCAAGTTGGGGGAGGTGAAGAGCAGTGATGAAGCATGAGGGGTACTGGTGTGAGTCTTTGATCTTAATAACAGAAACTCTAGGATTCCCTAAGGGTTAAATATTGCCCTTTTGGTTGGCTAACATCTAGAAACAGCTCAGTTTTCATTCCTCTTAGAGTGAATAACTACTGGAACTCTACTTCTGGCTTTAATTCTACAATACTGTTGACAAAAGCATCATTTGTTTTTCAATTAGGAGATGTTTCTGTCACTTTCCATTCTGTTGAATTCTCCTATAAATAAACCCTCTTATTTATTTTGTGAGACAGGGTCTTGCTCTGTCGCCCAGGCTGGAGTGCAGTGGTGCGATCCTGACTCACTGCAGCCTCCACCTCCCGGGCTCCAGTGATCCTCCGGCTTCAGCTTCCTGAGTAGTTGGGACTACAGGGGTGCACCACAATACCCAGCTAATTTTTCTATTTT
Organism: Piliocolobus tephrosceles; assembly: GCF_002776525.5. Lineage (NCBI taxonomy): Eukaryota > Metazoa > Chordata > Mammalia > Primates > Cercopithecidae > Piliocolobus > Piliocolobus tephrosceles. Next base: position 37,224,634 of record NC_045444.1, on the reverse strand, counting down.
TAGTGGAGATGGGGTTTCAGCATGTTGCCCAGGCTGGTCTCAAACTCCTGGGCTCAAGCAGTTTGCCCACCTTGGCCTCCTAACGTGCTGAGATTACGGGCATGAGCCACCGCACCCGGCTATCATCCTCTTTAGATATTTTACCTAGACATAATGACTGTCTCTTCCTTTCATTCAATCAAATCACATTTATTGAGCAACTATTAGTGCAAGGCATTGTGCTTATTTTTTAAATTGGAGTTATTTAGCCCTTTGCCTACCTAAACTTATTTTTATGTATACTAAAAGTATATTTAATCTTATTTTTTCTCATTATTCTAAAATATTTCACTTTTTTCCTACTTCTAGTCTGAAATCACACTTGAAGCCAGTAACCCCCAAACTCTAATATTTGTTTACTCAGGAGTTATACCATTTTTGGCCAAGCTTAATAATTTTTAAATGATATAGCCAAAGTACTATTTTAAAATAACAATAAATTCTCCTAATTTAACAGATTCCTTATTTTTCAACCTTCTTGATCATTTACAGCCCCTCTCTGGATTTCTTACAGACTTAAATTGCTGTTGGTTTTGCTAGTTAGGAGTCCTAAAATGCTCCAAATCAGGTACATTAAATCACATCTCTGAATTTAGCCTGAAGACTTTTCCATTTTTTTTGTTTGTTTTGCATTAGAAAGAGGTGATTATTTTTTATACCTTGGAATAATATAAAAGTGAGCAAGGCTAGTGATGGTATATTTGAATGCCTGTTGTCTTGTCATTCTTAATTATTAATAGTGTCTTCTTTACTCTAAATGTCCCAGTCTGGATAATAGATTATATCATCACTCTATGTATAACGCATATTCTTTGGCATTTGTGTTTCTACCATTCCCCAATTCCCAAATTGATTGATGCCAGGAATAATTTGGATGTTTGTATTTGCTGTTAGGTTAAATACCGAGAAAATTTCGATAAAGAAAAGGGCAAGACACCAAAATACAATCCGAAAGACAGCCAGCTCTACAAAGTCATGAAAGATGCTAATAATCTTGCAAGTGAGGTATGTTTCTAAAATTGTGGTAAAATATATAACATGGTATTTGCCATTTTAACTGTTTTTAAGTGTGCAATTCAGTAGCATTTATAACACTCACAATATTATCCAACTACTGTCACTATTTCCAAAATGTTTTCATACCAACAAAAACTCTATAACCATTAAGCAAAAACTCTCCATTCCCTCCTCCCCTCAGCTCCTGGGAACCTCTAATCTACATTTTGTTTCTATGCATTTTCCTATTTTAGAGAGCGCATATAAATGGAATCAAACAGTATTTATCCTTTTGTGTCTGGCTTATTTTACTTAGCATAATATGTTCAAGGTCCATCCATGTTCTAGGATGTATCAGAACTTCATGCCTTTTTATGGCTAAATAACATTCCATTGTATGTATATGCCATATTTTGTTTATCCATGCATCTGCTGACAGACACTTGGGTTGTTTCTGCCTTCTGGCTACTATGAATGAGGTATGGTTTTTCGTCACCATCTCCAGCATTTGTCTGATGATGGGCTATCTCACTTTGATTTTCATTAGTGCTGTTCCATTTCCTATTTATGTGATTTCCTTTGTTCCCCTTTAACACATAGGTTAAATATAAGGCTGACCTGAAGAAACTTCACAAACCTGTGACTGACATGAAGGAGTCTCTGATCATGAATCATGTCCTGAGTACAAGCCAACTTGCCAGTTCTGTAAGCTCAGTCATTTGCTCCAGAAACAGCTTGTTTTACCCATTTGGAACTAAATTCTTTCTCTGAGCCCACATGCATCTTCTTCTTTGCTATTGATACACTAGATTACAAAACTGTTCTCATTTGAGTGTATTCTTCCAAATGACATTAATCTACCAATTCTCCATTGTCTGTAACACCTCTCAGAATGCAAAAATGCTTCTTTTTTTTAGAATATTTAAATTTTGCCCTCCAATTAATCACTCCCTTTTCCCTAAGGACATAAATACCCTCTGGAATAGTTTCTTTCACTTTTAACTTTTTACTTATAACACCTACTTTGAACAAGCCACACAACCTAAGTGTTTACATCTTAACTGACAATACTGAACTTGGATCCTCATTTTTAAAACTTTTTCTTAACCTCCTGTTTAGTGTTTGCCATTTTTAGTTTGATCTTGACAATGGTGCTGTGTAAATGTCTAATCTAAAGAGGAAAAATAGGAATGCTGAGCAGCTTCTCCATCAATGTGTCTTTTTTGCCACCTTCCCCTCAGTACCAGTACAAGAAGAAGTATGAGAAGAGCAAAGGCCACTACCACACCATACCCGATAATCTGGAGCAGCTTCACCTAAAAGAGGCCACAGAATTACAGAGTATAGTAAGTGGATCAAGACCAATTTTTCCTCTGGCGCACATTCATCCACAGTACAATGTGAAAGAAAATTTCATAGGTTCCCTCCATTGTTTGAGAAAATGCACAAAGATATAAGGGGTTTTGAATTTGGTAACTTTTTGAAACAAATTCTTATGTTATAAATTACAACAACATCTACACATAGTTGAGAAATATACATGCAATTATGTGCTACTGACAGGGGTTGGAAGCATAAAGAGTGTGTTATGAGGGGACAAACCCCTCATGGTAACTCCAATGTGCCCCATTGGTTTGTGCCCCAGGTTAGGGAACGCTACAGTAGATTATAGGGAGTCAGGAAGATTTCAGACAGAGAAGTGATATGATCAGGTCTACTACTGAAAGCATTTCTGGGAATTTACAAAATTACTAAATTTGTAAAACAGTCATATACCGGCCGGGCGCGGTGGCTCAAGCCTGTAATCCCAGCACTTTGGGAGGCCGAGACGGGTGGATCACGAGGTCAGGAGATGGAGACCATCCTGGCTAACACAGGGAAACCCCGTCTCTACTAAAAAATACAAAAAACTAGCCGGGCGAGGTGGCGGGCGCCTGTAGTCCCAGCTACTCGGGAGGCTGAGGCAGGAGAATGGCGTGAACCCAGGAGGCAGAGCTTGCAGTGAGCTGAGAGCCGGCCACTGCACTCCAGCCTGGGCGACAGAGCAAGACTCCATCTCAAAAAAAAAAAAAAAAAAAAGATAGTCATGTACCACATGATGTTTTTGGTCAACGGCAGACCACTTGTATGACGGTGATCCCATAAGATTATAATGGAGCTACCCTATGCAGGTGTACCATTTTAAAATCTTTAATACCCTGTAATCCCAGCACTTTGGGAGGCCGAGACGGGCGGATCACAAGGTCAGGAGATCGAGACCATCCTGGCTAACACGGTGAAACCCCGTCTCTACTAAAAATACAAAAAACTAGCCGGGCGAGGTGGCGGGCGCCTGTAGTCCCAGCTACTCGGGAGGCTGAGGCAGGAGAATGGCGTAAACCCGGGAGGCGGAACTTGCAGTGAGCTGAGATCCGGCCACTGCACTCCAGCCCGGGCGACAGAGCAAGACTCCGTCTCACAAAAAAAAAAAAAAAAAAAAAAAAAAAAAAATCTTTAATACCATATTTTTACTGTACCTTTTCTATGTTTAGAGATATTAAGATACACAAATACTCTTGTGTTACAAGTACCTACAGATTATCAGTAAAGTAATATGCTGTACAGGTTTCTAGCTGAGGAGCAATAGGCTATACCATATAGCCTAGGTGTGTAGTAGGCAACACCATCTAGGTTTGTGTAAGTGCACTCTGTGATGTTCACAGAATGATGAAATTGCATAACAAAGCCTTTCTCATAACATATACCAGTTGTTAAGCAATTCATGACTATAACTGAAGATTCTCAGAGGAAAGAACTTGGTATCAAATGACCTCCTATATCACAAATTCAGCATTATTTAGGTCCTCTGTTGGGCATTAACCATGAGGGCTAACTACTAGAAATGTCCTCATGTCTTCTGTGGAGCAGTATGTGACCCCAGGCCTTTATTCCAACATCTTGTTACAACCCAAGAGCTTAGAGATTGAGCATTGCCATCAAGGTGCTGCGTGCATGAGGGCGTTCACCTGTTTTTCCAGTTCTCCTCTGTCACATACAAACATTGTGGCTCCCCAAATTCCTAACCACATGTCATGAGGATGAGGAAATTGTATTTAAACAACAGTCTTGAGGATCTTTTGAGAATGCCAGGTTTTTTAACAAGTGGGTCAATATGTAAAGTAGTTTTCATTTTTATACCAATTGATTGGCTGCATTAAATATATGGCCAGTCAGGACTCACATAGAGTTGTTAACTTATAAATAAAGCTCCATGTGTTATCCATTCAATCTAGACCCCAGGTCTCTGAAAAAAGTTCTTGTGAAAGAAAAACAGGATTTTTATCAGACATGTTGATTAATGCTAATAGCATTGATAATTTTAAAGTGTTTACAGCTACCCATCAATTATAGACCAACCTCATCTATGGGTGATTTTCCCCATGCATTTTCTTGCATCAGCATTTCTCTCAGCTGGTTCTTGTCAATGATTCTTTTCTCCTTAAATTGAATCCAAATCCTAATTATGCCTTGCAGACAGTAATGGTACCCATCCCCTCAACACCCAGACAACAACAAAAATGTACTGGATCTGAAACATAACAGGAAACTGTTTTGAGTGGCAATGAGATGCCATCCAATGGACAGAACATAACAATTAAAAAATACTATCCTTAAACTGCTGTCTAGGAATTGACCAGAGGAGAAATATCTAACATGGCTTTCTATCACCAGGTGAAATACAAAGAAAAGTATGAAAAGGAACGAGGAAAACCCATGCTGGACTTTGAAACACCAACGTACATCACTGCCAAAGAGTCTCAGCAGATGCAGAGTGGGGTAAGTCAAAAAAACACCACCACACAACAACGATCCATCACACTACTGAACACAAGCTCTGCCCACGACATAGCCAGTTTCCTGTCATCCAAAAGTGGTAGCTAATGAAACTTTTTATCCTGTGATCACTAAACTCTTCTCCATCTCAGAAATCCTATGGTTCAGTTACTTTTTTAAAATGCTCTAGGAAGTAGATATTTACCATATGTCTTATTTCAACAACCATTTCTGTAAAATTAGAACATGGAAAACTATTCCTAACACAAATCAATTATACTGAATGTAATTTGGATTTTCCTTTATGAATGAAGTTCCCTCCACACAGACACCCCTTTGGCTTTGAAATGCTCTACTCTTAGTAGAATGCCCCTAGCCAAACAAAAGGGTATTTGTGATCAAGATGTTTATCAAGACCCCAGATAATCAAAAGTTAAGATGCCATATTCCTTATTCTAGAATTGTAAGCAGAAGCATTAATTTTTTTTGTCATTTTTAATCAAGAATAGAGAATGGAATCTTATTTTAAATCTTAGTCTGTTTTCAGTGGGAAATGGGCTTATTTGGAATTTCCATTTGCCTCTCTTCCTTCAACTATAAAGAAAAATTGTTTTAAATAAAAGTAGCAGTTTGTGGAGCTTTCTGGTGATAGAATGCCAGGTCATAAAAACTTCAAAATGGTTTCAAACAATTGGTGGATCTGAGTAAAGGATCTATAGGAGTTTCTCATACTGTTCTTGTGACTTTCCTGTAAATTTAAAATTCTATTAAAATAACAAAATTACAAAAGTAGAGTCCCAACATCTATTCCAAGCCCCTCTGTGAGTCTTGGAATGGGGCAAGGAGGCAGAGTGGACAAAAACGTAGAATCCCTCTGTGCCTTATTGCCCACCTAAGCTATTCAGTGATTTTTTTTAAAAAAAAGCAGGTCAAAACTCTGAGTGTGGTGGCATACACCTGTAGTCCCAGCTACTCAGGAGGCTGAGGCAGGAGGATCACTTCAGCTCAGGAGTTTGAGGCCAGCCTGTGTAACACAGCAAAAACCCATATCAAAAAAAACAGGTCATGATTAGGAAAAAAAAGCAAGTTAGCGTTTGGTAGCCTTAGGCTCTCCTTCCTCTACAATTTTTTTCCCCTCGCATCACTGACTTATAATTCTGAAATAAAATCTTTTGTCACCTTAAGAAAGGTGTGGGAAAGTTCAGAAGAGACAACAGAGGATTCAGAGTCTTGATGGTGCATCCATCCTTCCACTCTGCGAAGGGCCTGCCCCAGTCACAACGTTAGACTGATGAGTGAGGGGCCCATCAAAGTGTCTCAGCCTCTGAGTTTCCTTGTGGTCATCTGCTCCAGACAAAATATTTCAAGTACAATCACACATGTTTCAAATGTGTGACCATTAGCAGAACTATGATTGAGTTAAGAGCCCATACATAGAAAATGCTGTAATTTTTTTCTTCCTGAGATGGAGAGATAAATTGTAATAAAGATTCTTTTTGTAACTTGTCTTTCCCTCCAACTTACATTAGAAAGAATACAGGAAAGATTATGAAGAGTCCATTAAAGGCAGAAACTTGACTGGCCTGGAGGTCACACCAGCTTTGTTACATGTCAAATATGCAACTAAAATAGCAAGCGAGGTAGTGCCCACTTGGTCTTTTCTTTCCCTCTTAATCCAAATAATTGCACTAATGACACTCATTAATGTGTTCCTCCTACCATTTACATCACCACCTAACTGTGGGTTTCAAACTGGGTTCTCACGTGTTTGGTACTACCACCTAATCTATTACCATGTTAATTCTTCTAATTTTTTATTTGAATATTATCTTAGTATTCTGTTAACTTCAGATTTTCATTTGATATTTAATGTTAACTGATCATGCTTATACCCTGCCTTTATTCATATTTTTACTAAACTGTGAACCCTTTAAAAATTGGAATTTTTAAATTTTTTTCTTCTTTGCCTAAGAGGATCAATCTAGGCTTTCTTGTCAGTGTTTTTTCTTTTCTTTCATGATATAGAAAGAGTACAGGAAAGATCTAGAGGAAAGCATCCGTGGGAAGGGCCTCACTGAAATGGAAGATACACCTGACATGCTAAGAGCAAAGAATGCCACTCAAATCCTCAATGAGGTAGGCCCACAGCTGACAGCCTGCACATAATTCATAGAGCATCATTTCTTTGTTAGCCAAATTACACTGGAAAAAGCAAAACAAAAACAGAATAGAGAAAAACAAAAACAGAGAATAGAGAAAAACAGAGCTTTTGATTTTCAGATTCCATATCCAACATAATTGTTAACCATTACGTAAAATATATCTCAATTTCTGATGGATATTATAACAGTATGTTTCTGTGGTGGTTATAATCTATTTGATTTAACTTGATATATTTGGTATGCTCATTTACATAAAAACACTACACTGGAGTGGTGTGTGCACCTAAGTGTAATCTTTGTTATGTACCAAACCAGATATACAATTTACTTTATACTCTAATCTTCTAAGCAGAGAATGCTAAAAGTATTCAAAAGAAGGCCTCTGTTGACCCATATTGACTTGCATAGAATAGTTTCTTCCAGAGGGCTTCTGCAGACACCACTCCATCCTGCCACATGGAAGAGTGAAGGTGAAGAGTAGCAAGCGACGCTATCTGTGACAGCTGGGGTGGTGTGTTGTGTGGATTTATATTCACTCTGTATGTTTATTACCTAGTAGTAGAATTTAGGTACCTTTTTTTTTTTCTTTTAATGCTACTGTAGAAAGAATATAAGCGAGACCTGGAACTGGAAGTCAAAGGAAGAGGCCTGAATGCCATGGCCAATGAAACTCCGGATTTTATGAGGGCCAGGAATGCTACTGATATTGCCAGTCAGGTCAGTGCTACTATTCGATGTCAATCTTTCAGGAAAGTAGTTGTAACTTTAAGGACATAAAGTGTCCTTCTGTCATCTGATTTATTGGTGCCAGTCACATGCATACAATGGCATTCTTGAACATCTGCCTGGAGGAATCCACCCCAATGAAAGGATGGAGGACCCTTTGCCAGGCTCATTGCTGTCTGCCTTTCTGAGTCCACAGGCTCTGGGGACATTCAGAGCAAAGGGCAGAAACTGAGGAATTAAGTAGCTGTTTAGAGCTGGGCAGACTTGACATCCTGGCTTGTTTCTGAGTCAATCCACTCATTTGATGCCAGGATCAATTGATCCTTGCTTAGAATATCTTGGGAGTTCTTCCTCTCCTTTCAAGCCCTAAGTTTAGAATAGTTTTTAGGCATTTTAGCTTGTCTAATGCTCATTGGTATGGGTCTTTTGCTTATTTGTCATCCTCCCAGCTTGTATATAAACAATCCATGCTTTACTATCTGCTGATGATCCCTCCTTACCCATATCCCATCCTGCATCCAACTAGATCTTCTCTCAACAGCTAGGACTTGACTTTTCTTACTGAATTTCACTCTTTGGTATAAAACTATGAACAAAATAGGAAGAAATGTCTGTTGAATGTCAAATAAATGAGTCCCTCTTGGAAAAGAAATATGGCTCACCTCTTAATCAAATCAAGCCAACAACTGTTGTGCACATTGTAAACATTTACCCAACTATTGGGTGTCTTTTACAGATTAAGTATAAGCAATCAGCAGAAATGGAGAAAGCCAATTTCACTTCTGTGGTTGATACTCCAGAGATCATTCACGCCCAACAAGTCAAGAATCTTTCAAGCCAGGTAAGGACATTCGTCATGCCATCACTCAAACCCCAATCATGGAAGAATGGAAGTCCTTCCATTAATACCTTAAGAGATTTTTCAAATCACAGTTTTCCCCAATAAAAAAGAGATTCACCAGGTGCGGTGGCTCATGCCTGTATTCCCAGCATTTTGTGAGGCCAACACAAGTGGATCACTTAAGTCCACGAGTTTGAGATCAGCCTGGGCAATGTGGCAAAACCCTGTCTCTACAAAAATTGGCCAGGTGTGGTGGTGCATGCCAGTCCCAGCTTCTAGGAAGGCTGAGGTGGGAAGATGGATTGAGCCCAGGCGGTTGAGGCTGCAGTCGGCTATGACTGCACCACTGGAGTCCCCTGGGCAACAGGGTGAGACTCTTAATGAAAAAAGAGAGAGAGACAGGCCTGGCGCGGTGGCTCACGCCTGTAATCCCAGCACTTTGGGAGGCTGAGGCGGGCAGATCACGAGGTCAGGAGATCAAGACCATCCTGGCTAACATGGTGAAACTCCATCTCTACTAAAACACACAAAAATTAGCCAGGCGTGGTGGCAGGCGCCTGTAGTCCCAGCTACTCAGGAGGCTGAGGCAGGAGAATGGCATGAACCTGGGAGGCAGAGCTTGCAGTGAGCCAAGATTATGCCACTGCACTCCAGCCTGGGCAACAGAGCAAGACTCCGTCTCAAAAAAAAAAAAAAAGAAGAGGGAGAGAGAGAGAGGGTAACCTACAATGCAGGAATTTTAAGGTACTGAAGAACACTTACATGGTACAACTTGTAATTAATGAATCAATATTTTCACATGTAAAATCTCTTATCATGTGGCTTTAAAAATGTGTGCGCAAATCTGGAAGAAACAAAGTAGCCCACATTTGGATTACCAATCTCAAACAAGATTGAGATTGAGACCACACAGTCTAACCCCTGACTTCCCTCATGATGAATAACTCTCCATCTTCCTACAAATAGAGAGATGAAGAAAAGTAGGCTGTCCTTCACACCCCAGGATATGCCCTCATTTGTATTAACGATTGTCAGTGATGGTCAGGAGTCTGCAATTTGTTTAGAGTGGCACCAGATTAGAATTTGTGCTTTTCTTCTGACCAACGAGTTCCAAAGCAGTAGTTAACCTGCCCTAGCTGTGCTTTATAGGCACCTGGGGATGTAGATTCCCTGGTCCAACTCTGGAATTTTGACACTAGTAAATCTGTGGTAGGCTCTGGAAATCCTATTTTTGTTTGTTTTTAATTTTCACAGATTATCTCTTAATGACCAATCAGGTTGGGGAATCAGGGATTTCAACACTTTATTGGCAACATATAGTTGTATATTGTAAAATTGCACATGAAAAATATAGTTATTACTAGAGAGTGGTTTGATTAGGAAGCAGGTGTATTCAAATGGTAGACATGTTTCTTTTCTTTGAAGGGTAGGGATGCGGAAGAATAATTAGCTTTTTAAAAATTACCAAAATTATATGAGCTCCAAATTATCGTGTTGTGTTCATTGAGGGAGCCAGGGAGGCTGACAGTCTTTGGGCTGTGAGAGGCTCACCAGCCTTTTACCTTCTGCTTTTGATACTGCTGATCTTTAACGAAAGCTTCAGCACATGGGCCTATCCCAGTGTAGGATCAAGTCACTTGCTCTGCTCTCCTGGGGCTCTCTCTGGCTCGTTCCTCAAGGCCTAAAATATAGCCAGGCAAGTTAGTTCCTCCCCAGTTCAGATCAGTATTTACAGTTGAATGGTAAATACTGATGAGATGGTGCTTGTGTTTCCACAAACTTGCTTCTCGATTCTCGATTTCCAATGGAGAATCTGTATTTATAATTCTTAAACCTCATACCTGGGGGTTAAGGCAAGCAATGTAAGCTGACTCACAAATTTAGGATACTATACAGTAGTCTCCTCTTATTCGAGGGGGATATGTTCCAAGACCTCTAGTGGGTGCCTGAAATTACAGACAATACCCAAATCTATATATACTGTTTTCTCCTATACGTATACACCTATGATAAAGCTTAATTTGTAAATTAGCACAGTAAGAGATTAACAATAGAACAATTATAACAATATACTGTAATAAAAGTTGTGTAGTTACATGGATGTGGTCTCAGACTCTCTCCCTCAAAATATCTTATTGTAATGTACTCTTATTTTTGACCAAGGTTGACTACAGTTAACTGAAACCGTGGAAAGTGAAACCTCAGATAAGTGGGGACCACTCTACTGAATACTTAATGCCAGTATGGCAGGCCAGGTCTCACAACCGGTTCAGTACTGAGTGGTTACGTTAGATGTTAAAAGCCAGTGTCCCTGTACAAAGGCTGGGATGTAACAAAAGCCCACCAAAAGTTTTGCCTAGGCCTTTCCTGGGCCTTAAAGCATAACAAAATAATGAAGGAATTCTTAACAGGACTCATGTAGAATTAAACAAATTTTACTGTGGAGTCGAAAAAAACTCCCCAGGCCTCCACAAACAAGTTTATTGGGGGTCTGAAGAAACTCCTCAAACCTCCCTGATTTAGCAGGAGACAACGTAAGAGTAATTACCCCAGCACCTAAGCCCATTTAAATTAAGTAAATTTACTGAGGCTCCAGAGGAAGGTCTTCAGAACTCAGACCTTAGTTGGCCGGGCTCGGTGGCTCACGCCTGTAATCCCAGCACTTTGGGAGGCGGAGGCGGGCGGATCACGAGGTCAGGAGATTGAGACCATTCTGGCTAACACCGTGAAACCCCGTCTCTACTAAAAACACAAAACAATTAGCCAGTCGTGATGGCGGGCGCCTGTAGTCCCAGCTACTCGGGAGGCTGAGGCAGGAGAATGGCGTGAACCCGGGAGGCAGAGCTTGCAGTGAGCCGAGATTGCGCCGCCGCACTCCAGCCTGGGCGACTGAGCAAGACTCCCTCTCAAAAAAAAAGAAAAAAAAAAAAGTTAATCACTTATGTCTTTAGATGAATGAACACTTACACATAGACATATAGCTTAAAAGGTATATAAGCTCTGAAAAACTTTGTAATTTTGAGTTTGGCGATAATTTCCAGGACTTCCCCCAGTAACCAGTTACAAAAATAAAAACTCTTGGCCGGGCACAGTGGCTCTTGCCTGTAATCCCAGGACTTTGTGAGACCAAGCAGGGTGGATCATGAGGTTAGGAGATTGAGACCATCCTGACCAACATGGTGAAACCCCATCTCTACTAAAAATACAAAAAGTAGCTGGGTGTGGTCATGCACACCTGTAATCCCAGCTACTCAGAAGGCTGAGGCAGGAGAATTGCTTGAACCAGGGAGTCAGAGGTTGCAGTGAGCCAAGATTGCACCACTGCACTCCAGCCTGGAGACACAGCAGAACTCCGTCTCAAAACAAAAAACAAAAAGCCTCTTTTCCTCCCCAGTTCATCTGCATTTCATTATTAGGCCATGAGAAATAGCAGCCCAACCCTCAATTTGGTCTGGGAACACCAGGGAGTCCAAGTTCCATGTTCAAATGTGATTACCCCTCTAAAGGATTAGCACCAGCTCTGCAAACCAGTTGAGGTAGCTTTTGCTTAATCTTGGAAAAAATAAAAGAAAAACAATAAAAGTAAAAATAAAATAAAAGGAGGATTGTTTCTATTCTTTTCCCAGGACAATGAGAACTGTTTTCTTTACACCTACATAGCTAAAGAGTCATCTAGGTGACTTTTTCATGAACAAAACATTTGTTCCTGGTGAACTACCTCTTCTTCCAAAAAATCTTGTCTTTAATTCGCTTCCATTTAGATGAATAAAATCTAGGCCTACATCTCTCATTAGCTGAAACTGTTTGTTTGTTGTCTCTGGCAAGATTACAAATTTCAGTACTTATAAATGTAATTCCTATATTAACAACATAAATAGAGACAGAATAGTTTTATCCCCATTATGATAGTGGCTAGTCTCTTTCCTCAGCGCTCAGCCCTACAAACCAAAAATTTCCTGAAAAGTGGGAAAAACTGGAGCTAAGTTAAGCTAGAGAGAGAAGTGAAAGGACATAGCGACAAGTGATGAAAGAAAAATAAGGCCCTAAAGGCAAAGTGTAAGTGTTCTGCTGCAGAGAATAAAGACGATCAGTTTGGTGGTGGGACTGACTGCCCACTGCTATCTGGAAGAGCAGTCTCTATGGATACGTCTCTCCAGTCAAAGGCTGGGGCAGGACAGGGGAGCCCAAAGAATAGTGATGTCTGACTCAGAGTAGTCCTTGGCCAGTCAGCTGGCCTTAGTGGTGCTCCAGGTGTGTCTGTTTGGTAGAGCTGCCAGTCCTGTCAGGCTGCTTTCTGCAGCATCAAGAGCCATATTCTGGAAATGCCTCTGGGCGCCTGCCCGCCCAGTCCTGCAGCTGGGAGCCCTGACCACACCTACTCATGGCTCAATGAACATCTTGTCACCAGCTAAGGCTTTCTAAAGGTCATGTCTTTGACTCTTAACCCTCTAGCTTTTCTCCACCAGCTTGTTGAGCAGTCTGGCTACATAGCTTCATCCAGCCCAGCGAGGACTACTGCCACTGGAGGCATCCCCATCTCCCTCTCTGGGCACTGCTGGCTATGACTTTCCTGTGGACCAGCTAGCAAGGTTCCCCCTCTGCCAGCTTTGCCATGACAATAGGTCCTACTGAATGTGTGGGCTGTTTTCCTGGAAGGGAAAAGTATGGTGCTCTTTGACTCAAGGGTTCTTCCTTGCAATGCCCTAACATCCTTGGACAGTTAAGAAAATACAAAGGACTTTCCCTCTGCTGAGCCTGGAAGGGCTATTTTAGGTCCCACTGGCCTATATCCCTGTGGTGTTTACCTTCCTTATTTCTTGGAATCTATTTCCAGAAAAAATACAAGGAAGATGCTGAGAAGTCCATGTCATATTATGAGATTGTTTTGGACACCCCAGAGATGCAGAGAGTCCGGGAGAACCAAAAGAACTTCAGCCTTGTAAGTTTTTATTAAATGTAAGGCACAGCCCACAGGCACCTAGGGGTGCTGAGGAAGATGCCTCTGGATATCCCAGGCCTGCAGTGGGGCTGTTGTGCAGCCCTCTACAACTCCCATCCTGCCCCAGGAAGTGTGCGCTCAATTCATCTCTGGGCTCACCTTACATCTTAATCCCAAATCACAGCATGAAAGACTCATCTCTTACTTCGTTGGTGGTGTAGGGGAGAAAATATAGTATCTTTTCCTCACCCATGGCAAGGTTCATGGCTAAAACTCTTGTAACAAAAGACAGATAAACAAGAGACACATATACAATTTATTTAATAAAAGCTTCAGAAATGACGACCCAAAGAGGTATGATCCAATGGTAATAAACAGGTGATTGAGCAAGTCCCGTTTATTCAGATTCTCCTAGTATCTCTGTGTCTTTGGCTCCTTTCCTCTGGGTCTAGGGAGGACCCTTCTGGAAGGAGGGGCTTATTGCCTGCTTTAGACGAAGATCAGATAATTATTATCTGCTTTAGGAAAAAACAGAGAAGGCCAGAAAAACCCTCCTGCTTCTGCTGTTTTTTCAAATGTCAAGGTGCCATATTTTGGGATAGTGTATCCTAAACCCTGTCAGTGGCTTCCTTTACTGAATGTGAACTATCACGCTTTCCATTAGTGGTGACATCTATTTTTTTCAAAGTTAAATCTAAGCAAGAGATACTTAAACAAAAACAAACAAACCCCTAGCTTTATATGATTTTTAAAATTAGTTTCTCCACAAAATTCTTATTGAATAATTTCCCTTGGGCTACCAGACCATAATTATTGTGGCACAGACTTTTTTTTTTTTTAAAAGATACAGGATTTTAATTTCCTTTACATAATATAGGACAAATAAAGAAAATAAAGCAATGTTGAAATCTTAACAAGATGTTTACTCTTTCTTCATAGCTCCAATACCAGTGTGACCTTAAAAACAGTAAAGGAAAAATTACAGTTGTTCAAGACACGCCAGAAATACTCCGTGTAAAAGAAAATCAAAAGAATTTCAGCTCGGTATATTTACTATTTATTTTGCATTTAATGCTAACCTGGTCATTTCACTCTCCTCTTTAAAAATACACTAGCCTTATATTGATAGACAATTAACATCTAACCTCCTCAGTAATACTAGCAGTGATTTGCTAAAATCCCCCATACTTTGCTCCAAAATCCTCTCTCCAGAGATCATTTGAAATAACTTTGTATCTGCTAACAAAGTAACTTTTATTTTTAAATTTTTAAATCCCAGAGCAGTCACATGTGTTGTCTTGCTTCAAGAAGATGGATTTCTTTTTGACATTGTGATTTCTTTTGTTATCTCTCCCCCAAATAACTGATTGACTTTGCATTTCTTTAATGGGTTTTGTGTTACATATGGGAGGGTTTTGTTGTTAATCAACATTTCCTGGCTCTTCTCATCCTGTGTTAGTATGGTACCACAATCTTAGAAGAAATCTTAAGATCTGGAAAGTGATCCATGTTGTATATCTGGTCTGAGTCACTGATACTGACATGGAAATGTCAGGCGTGATGCTCTGGCACTTGCCTGGGAACATCGTTTTCACAGAAGCCATGTGTCCTAGTCTTTCTCCAGGAACTGCTGGGTTTTCCTTTCTTCTGTGTAACACTGTCCTGATTCTCAATGCCCAGGTTTTATATAAAGAGGATGTCTCACCAGGAACGGCTATCGGAAAGACACCTGAGATGATGAGAGTGAAACAAACACAGGACCACATTAGCTCGGTAAATACACAGAGGATGCATTTGTAATATATTCTGCCTCCCTTTGATAATTTACAATGACCCACGAGTTGCACTCAAAGCCTTTGTCACCAGAAACAGCTTATATTGCTAAAATAGGTGCCTGTGTACCACCACCACACAGTATACACCAGTGGCTAGAGTCATCTCATACTCAGTGCAGTGCCTTGGCGGTTTTCATGAGGGAGAGATTACATCTGAAAAACGGAGAGGCTTGTGAGAAGGTAGAATCCGGTACAGCCAAAGAACCAACCTTCCTGGATATATGTATGTGAATCTGTTTGTCCTAGTTAAATGACCTGTTGGCCATAAAGACATCGGGATATACGTGAAACGGCTGTAGTCTAAATAGGGTTCCCCACCCCTGCCCCAAAGAGATAAGAGAGAGACAAAGTGTCCCTGTCCTCAGAATTGTTCTCCTCTTACCCAATATCAGGATGAGTTACCCAATACCAGAATGAGGTCCAATTCACACTAAGTATAAAGCTTGCGTTATTTACACTGTTGATTTTTTTAAATTTGGGGGTTACAAAAAACACGTACATGTCGGGAAGAATAACTGTCCAGCATGTAATAATACCTTTCCCCATTTTTAAATCTGCAGGTGAAGTATAAGGAAGCAATAGGACAAGGAACTCCAATCCCTGACCTGCCTGAAGTGAAACGTGTGAAGGAGACACAGAAGCACATTAGCTCGGTAGTGGCCATACTCTCAGATTGCATTTGTGTGACTGGCTATCTCCCAATTGCTATCCTGGTGCTCTCTCATCCTTCTGCTTCCTATTAAGAGCCTCCATGCCTTGGGGATGTTGTGAATTCTCCCTTAGTCTTGATGGGGTCACTACAGGTTGCAAAAGTAGTTAAGAAACCTCTCTTCTCATCATCAAGGAGTAGAAGGGACTTGGCTTTCTTTTCCTACCTGTCACTGACTTGAAGCTCATGGACTTGGCTTCTTAATTATCATGCCATTCGTTTCCAAAGTAAAAGGTTTTGATGGTAGTAATAAGGTTATTGGGATGATCTCAAGTAATTTAACTAAAAGCATATACGTATAAACACAGAAGTAGTATAACATACTTTGGTTTTGTGTGTGTGTGTGTGTGTGTATATATATATATATATATATATATATAAAATGTGTGTGTGTTATGTGTGACACATCATACGAATGATAGGATTCCCAGTGTCCAAAAAGACCCTGGGTAGACATGTCTTCACATGAAGACTTCACAGAAGTCTCTTCTCCCCTCCCTTTCAAGATTTCTTGTCCTGTATTCTTTGCTCTCTCCATCTTGTAAATGCAGTGGTGCCAGGCTGTGATGGACCTACAATGGCATATTATACATTAAGCCTGTTCTCTCATGGGAATTTCAGGCACCTGTGCAGTTTATTGCGGGGCGGGTGTCCCCGACACCTGAAATATCAGGTTAGCACATTTGTCCTGACCTTTTGTCAAGCAAGCCCTGGCTCTGCACCCCACCCCTTTTCCCATCCCTAGGCAGATTCTAGGCAGGTGTTGGCTACTAGCAAGAGACTGTGAAGTTTGGGAAATAGTTTATGGCCAATAAAAGGTGAGGACCTTGGTCTTGGGACTCCCCTAGTCAATGGAGGACTGAGCTCTCATTTGATTTTCTTTAAAAGATACTTGATATTTCTCTTGCAGGTTGTTCATATTATTTAGATCTCATTCCCTTCTCACTCCCTGTTTATACTCTGGCTTCCTTGTGGTACAAATTTCATTTAGAGTTTTGTGTCCTCTAATATGGGTTGAGAAAGCTAGCCCAGGCTCCTTTGTCACTTTGCATTACAACTTCTTGGTTTTCTTTAATTTTGCTTTGCGCTGTTGTCGGTGATCAATTCTGCTGCTTTGTGGGGTGAAGAGTAAAGAAATGCAACTTTGTTACCAAGAAGGTAGATGTTCAAAGGTTCCTAGAAGTTTCCTTGCAAAACAAAGCTATCATGCCTAGCTTGTCACTGATTTTAAGAATTAAAATCTGGGTATGTTGCTCCCCACCCCATGCACTAATACACCAGGGAATCCATCCATTTAAAAGAACCCATTCAGTCCTTTAGGCTGAAAACTTAATGTTAAGAGTTAAGGAGGCTCAGAAAGTGGAGGTTCCTTAATGTTTTCATTAAAATGCGTAGTCCTTCGATACTACTACTAAAAAATATGGACTTCTCCCAATTCAGAAAACACTAGTTTACTTGATCCAGCAATTAGCAGTAAAAATTTCAAGTACAGATGCTCTTCCTGAAAAATAAACCGATTAAACCATCTCATATCCAGGGACTAGGCTCCTACAGATTAGGAGCCAGCGAGGAACATTCATTTGGAGATATAAAACAGAATTCTCAATAAGCCTGAAGGAATAGAGTATCCTGTGGTAAGAAAAGTTTACACCAAGCAATCTATTCATTAAGTACAAGTCTACTGCAGGCCTACTATATTTAAGGCATCAATGCTAGATGCAACAAAATGGTTGATTTTTCTCATTGATAAATTTATTATTATTTAATGCATTTTAGGCATGCATTAAGTGGTTATAGAAAATGCGTAATTTAGTGCCCAGTTTTCAAGGTAGTAAAATTTTTTACTACTTTGGAAAAGACAACATAAATATTTATGGAATTTTTTCCCCCTGTTCCTTGAATGTTTTTGCGAGCTAGATTGTTTTTATGAGTTTCCCCCAAATAGCTCACATGTAGCTGCTATCTAAAGGATTTACGGTCATTTTACCTTTCCGGGTATTCTAATTATTTTCTACAGGTTATGTACAAAGAAAACTTGGGAACAGGCATTCCAACCACTGTGACTCCAGAGATTGAGAGAGTCAAACGCAATCAAGAGAACTTTAGCTCGGTATTTACAAATATATAAGACACTATTTCCCACAAAAAATTTACCACAATAACCATCTTTTTTAAAGAAAGTAACATCTTAACAATTCTGTGTGTGTCTGTGTGTGCTGTGTATTATTACCTGACCAAAGCCATGTTAATACAAAATGACTCACATTTCCGATTATACTTTTAACATTTTCAGTGACTTGACTAGATTTGAAATACTGTAAGTACAATTAACAAGATTTCTCAGCGTTATACTTAAATCCTGTAACTTAATGCTTTCCATTGTACTTTTTCATTTCCACAATTAGCACTGTAGAGTTCACCATTAAAACTGTGAAAAAAGTAAAAACATTATCCTTACTAAATATTACTTACTAAAAAATTGTCTCCTCACATATAACCCCTTCCCCCACTTCCTCCCTTCCTTACTCTACTTGTTTTAAATGTCCTCTGGGTACTTTCTTGTATCTCACAGGTTTTGTACAAAGAAAATTTGGGGAAAGGAATCCCAACAGCTATCACTCCAGAGATGGAGAGAGTCAAACGCAATCAAGAGAACTTTAGCTCGGTATTTCTTAGGGGGCCAAAACAAAACAAACAAACAAACAAAATCCCATAATTTTATTTAAAATAATAACACCTTACAAATGTAAAATTACTAAATTCATATAATGAAAATAATAATACCAAATATTACCTCAGTTTTCAACCTGAATCTAATTTAGTATTTAGTTCTGGTGTGAAACTTTAACTGTGTTTTCTCTAAAACATAGATATTTATCACTTTCTTTAAAAACCTGTAATACTCTGTTTGCTTCCCCCATTCCTCCTTTAATAACAGTAGGTGTTTCTAACTGGTGTGACACAAGTCAAAAGTAAAATCTAACACCCTTTCAAAAGGACAATGTAAATTAGAATTTTATTTGTATTTATTGTGGCTGTTTGATGTATTCTTTGTTTTTGCAGCTTTTCCTTTTTTAAGTTTTTTTTTCGATGTTTAGATGTTTATTTATTTTCCATAAGTTTTGGGGGTATGGGTGGTGTTTGGTTACATAAGTTCTTTAGTGGTGATTTGTGAGATTTTGGTGCACCATATCTGTAGTCTTTAATCCCTTGCCCCCTCCCACTCTTTCCTGTAAGTCCCCAAAGTCCATTGTATCATTCTTAGGCCTTTGCATCCTCATAGCTTAGCTCCCACATATCAGTGAGAATATATATTGTTTGGTTTTCCATTCCTGAGTTACTTCACTTACAATAGTCTCTAATCTCATTGGAGGTCACTGTGTTTGCAGTTTTTCTTAAAAGAATGTCATTCTTAAATATTTTCATTCAAAGACAACACAGCAATTCACAGTAAATATAACTTACTTGTCTTGGCTATTTTTTGTACGCTATGTAAGATACAAATAATTTTTTCCTTTGGAACACTTTCAGTGTCATTGAAAGCTAATATTATTTAGCTTTCAACATTTATTCTTTATTTTGTTCCCCCAAACCTACTTCTCTCTTTTTCTCTCTCTTCTTTCTTTGGTTCCCTAATTTAATGTTACCAACAACTTATGGATATTAATTTCAATTAGTTTGAACGATATTTGATACTCCTGTCTTTGAGAGAAGGCCTACATAAGTCAAGCCACTCCTGCCAGCAGCCTAGCAGCTGTGTTTTTAACTGAAGTCTTTTAGAGACAGACATCCTGTGTGTGACTGAATGTCCAAAGGGGATCTATAGTTACTCTATTTTTAAAAATTATTGAGGTACTTCATCATAAAAACAACAATAAAAATACTTTTAGGCTGTTTTTTTTAGGTTAAGTCTACCTAAAAGATGGGTCCAGGTTGATTTGTTTGTTGGTTTTGTGCACACAGATATTATACAAAGAGAACTTGAGCAAGGGGACTCCCCTACCTGTCACTCCTGAGATGGAGCGAGTCAAACTCAATCAAGAAAACTTTAGCTCGGTATTTGGGAGAAAGCTCTTTAACTCCTTATTAAAAAATAATAATTTCTATAAAACAGAACATCTCACTGTTCATCCCTTTATAATAATCAGTTTAACAAAATCTTTTTTTATAAATCACATCAACTGAATCCTTCTGTTTTCCAGATCTCCTACTCACCATTTGATTCTAACATTTTATACTTTCTGTAATAGTCCCTTAAAACTTTTTCTTTCCTTCTCTTTTCACCTTTATGTTATTGTTGGGACTGTTGAAGTTAATTGATTTCTAGAAAAGAAAAACCAAACACTAAAGCTCTTATTTACTTGGAACTCTCTTTATCTGATGTTTCTGGGTTAGAAATGCAAGAAAAGATACTGGACTTGAAGCCACATGTAGAAATGGTGGCTCTTCCGTGGCAACAGGGATCTTCTTAACATAGACCCTATTCAGATAAACAGTAGCACCAAAAAAGAAAATTGCTCCATATTGAAACCAAAAGAAATCTTATTTTGGGCCAGGTGCGGTGGCTCACATCTGTCATCTCAGCACTTTGGGAGGCTGAGGCAGGTAGATCGCTTGAGCCCAGGAGGTCAAGACCAGCCTAGGGAACATGGTGAAATTCCATCTCTGCTAAAAATAGAAAAAATTAGCCAAGCATGGTGGCACGTGCCTGTAGTCCCAGCTACTTGGGAGGCTGAGGTGGGAGGATTGTCTGAGCCCTGGGAAGTCAAGGTTGCAGTGAGCTATGATTGGGCCACTGTACTCCAGCCTAGGCAACAGGAGTGAGACCCTGTCTCAAAAAACAAACAAACAAAAAAAGAGAAATCTTATTTTGATACTTATGTAAGACAAGCCATTTCATGAATAGAAATCCAGGCCTTCTGATTTTTTTTTAAATATACAAATCAGATCATGAGCTTACATTTAATGTTATTTTCTCTTTTATTAATATTGTTGCTGAAAAGCTCTAACACACAAATTGTTATTTGTGTATTATATAATACACAACTCTGAAACTTCTATATCAAGACTTTAGGTTCACTTATACATGTGATGGAGAATCAAATGTCATTAGGAAAATTTAGATGGATTTTTTTTCTGGGGAGCTGGAATTAACCCAAAATATTTTTAATTGTCAGTTTTAATATATTCTAAAAGTTTGACCCTTTGACATAATTAGATCAGTAACTTTCTTTGGTCCCACTGTCTTTTTGTTCTGTTTTGTTTTTAATTACTATTCACTAACAATACTTCAATTTAGTTAAATTTTCCATGTTAAGTTAATATGTCTTTTGGAATGTTATATTCATTGTTTTCCCTGTGGGCTATTATTATTATTATTATTATTATTCCTTTTATTGAAAGGCTTGCAACAATTTTCAAAATTATTTTCTAATTATTTTCTTCTATACTAGAGTAAGTATATTATTGTTTGTATCTATTTGAAACCTTAATGATCCTGATGATCCTGTACTTTTTTTAAAGTAACCATTTGTGTTAATTTTTACACAGATTGTATTTAGGCAAAATTGCCCAGTGGTGCATAAGCCTATTAGATACTGTGAAAAATAGACAATGCCATATATTGACTTTTAGACTTGACCATCTCTACAACTTGAATGTAATGACAAAGATCAAATTGTCATATTGCATAGATTTGGCCTGTTAAGTATTTGTTAGAGCGTACGACAAACACTTTTTGTAGAGAAAATAAATACTTGCTAATCTAACTTAAACAATTTTTCTATTGTACACTGAGTATTTTAGTGGTCTTAGAAAGTTGTTTGTATTTTTTTTCTTAATTCCTGGCACAGGAAATATTTATATTCAAGTTGCAAAAAAAGATGAATATCAAATACACTGATATTTCACTAAGGAAATACAAAACATGTTCTCACCCAGATCTGTGCCTGAACAGAGAGGCTGACTTGTTGAATTTGTCTTTTCTGTCTATGACCGTCTATAGTTTTATACTAGGTTCCCCACAAGGTAGAGGAAAGGGCTGTTTTCACTGCTCTTGTTTTTTCTTGATGCTTTCTTGTGTCATACAGGTGTTGTATAAAGAAAACGTTGGAAAAGGGATTCCAATCCCCATCACTCCAGAGATGGAGAGAGTCAAACACAATCAAGAAAACTTTAGTTCGGTATTTAAAAATAAAAAATCCCTTTAACTATTTAAAAAAAGTTTTAAAAAGATTAATGGCTAGATTTTAAAAATCTAATCAACTCATCCCAATAAAAAATTTGACCCCTCTTTTTCCCAACTTAATGCTGCAATTTCCTGTGAATCAGTTTTCCCCATTTTGGCAAAACATTAATATAATCATTTAACTTAATTAAAAAAAAGTGTTCAGTATTATATTCCTGCTTTTACAAATGTAACATTCTCAGTGTCTAAGCATCCACATTTATACCGCTTTAGCAAATTTGATCTGAACCTAAAGCTTAAACAAATGTATTTTGCAAAGATCCGACTATTAGCCTCATTTCTTATTCTAACCTTTTCTATCTCTACTGTTATTTGTACAGACATTTTGAAGTTTCTTTTTAGCACCTTATCATTGCTCTCCATTTGCCTTAAACATCGTTGTTCTCAATATGTTCACCCAAACTAAAAATTACTTTGACTTCTTTTGAAAGTGAACAAAAGAAGAGTTGTGTGGATGTGTCTCCATATATACAATGTTTGTAAAACCCAAATATCCTTATGTGACTTATTAATAGCATTTTCAAATCAAAAATAACTTCCTTGGTTTTATTTCCGTCTCTTGCTTGTTTCTATTTTTTTTCCTCCTTTGTAACAAGCTGGGAAAGACTAATTGCTCTCTTTCATGGTTGCTCAGTGCTGCAGAGATTAGTTCAAACAATGAAAATAACAAACTTTCTTTTCATATTTCTTAGTGTTTGCTTTTTCCTGCATTCCTTTACTTTTGAAGATGTATTTAGGCTCAAACAATTTGACTCTAAAATCTTCTGGTATTTATCTTCCTCTAACTCACTCTCTTCCTCCCTCCCTTCCCACTCCTAACTGCTCCAAAGCAGGGAGAAACGGACTGATTGCTCTTTTTGTTCTGGATGCTTTCTCATCATACAGGTGCTATACAAAGAAAACCTGGGGACAGGAATTCCAATCCCCATCACTCCTGAGATGCAGAGAGTCAAACACAATCAAGAAAATCTTAGCTCGGTATTTTGGAAAGAAAGGGGAAAAAATGCCACTTAACTTCAGAATTAAATTGATCTTTATGTTTATTTTTGTTGTTTTAAACCCAATTTCCCTTCCTTTGCTTCTAATATATCTTATATTACAAAAGGATATACTTTCCCATTTCTATAATACAGTTAATGTCAATTTTTTACTTCATCTGATATTTACAAACATGTTTTAAAAATAATGAATGTTTCCGTTTGTGTGGATAACAACACCGAGTTCTAACGGTCTCAAATCCTCATGTGATTGTTTAGGAGGCACCGTACTCACAAAAACAAAAAAAAAATTAACATGGATAACTCTGACAGCCTTTTCCCAGCAGCTGAGGTCCCTGCTTCTCTAGAGGATGCAGATTCCCCATCTCAACAACGGCTTCCACTAAAGTAGTCGGTAGCATTTTGTCAGCATATAACTTCTGGTTCCTTGGATGACTCTTTTTTCCTTACCCTTAAAACGTCCCAAGAAATGAAATGTTACCCATGGTGGTTTTTCTGGATGCTTTCTCATCGCACAGGTGTTATACAAAGAAAAC
>NC_045444.1:37137346-37200783 GCF_002776525.5 Piliocolobus tephrosceles | reverse complement strand
TTTTTTCTTAACAAGGAAGTTGACCTTACCCTTAAAACCTCTCAACAAATGAAATGTTTCTCATGGTTGTTTTTCTGGATGCTTTCTCATCGCACAGGTGTTATACAAAGAAAACATGGGCAAGGGAACCCCTTTACCTGTCACTCCCGAGATGGAGAGAGTCAAACACAATCAAGAAAATATTAGCTCGGTACTTTGGCAAGAAAAGAAAAAAAACTACTTACTGATTTTAGAAACTACTTTCATGATTTAAAATAATACATATTAATCCTGCCTCTTAAAGACAACTTAAATTTTGTGAATTTCTTTAGCAAATTTATCCTTTTTTCCTTTGGGCTACTTCTAGCCTAACCCCATAACAAGGTTGCTTTAATCCATAAAGTTCTAATATCAAGAAGTAACAGATTTTCCAATAAAATATCCTTTTGCTTCTCTCTCTCCAAACTTACTCTCTATCCACTATCCCCAAGGTCTCTTTGTTTTAGATATGCTTGAAATGTAGGATGGGTATGTGTGGGGTGGTAGAGTAGGTCCAATGGGGCTCTTTCTTGAATATGATTTTGTTGTATTTTTGTGTCAATGACATCAGGTTCTAATTTACCCTGTCAGATTTGAACAAAGAGACCTTGGGAAAAACAATCCCTGATCCCCTCCTTTATGAATAATGATACAAATTATGATCCAATAGTAGTTTTGGCAATTATCAATTTACTTAAAAATGAAAGTGTCACCAGAATGGCTTTTTGTTTTACCAATTTTCGTTTTTTTGTTGTTGTTCTTCAGTTTTACTGTATAGTCTTTAACTGCAAACTTTAGTAAACCATTTCCTGTAAGCTTGTGCTATATGACATATATGGTTGTAAATTATCCAGGGATTGAGGTTTGCCTGGGGACTACAGCTTTCAGTAGCAAATAACCTGTGGTCTCCACATTTCTACTGTCTGTAGGTTTCTCCAGTACTTGAGTGCAGTGCTTCTAAAACGTTAGCACGCATCAGAATAACCTGGAGGGTTTGTGAAGCCAGATTGCTGGGTCCTGCTCTAGTTTCTCATTCTGTAGGTCTGTTATAGAGGGGGCCAGAGAATTTGCATTTTTAACAAGTTCTCAATACTGACCTTGCTGTCCAAGGACCCCACTTTGAGAACCACTATTTCAACAGAATTCTTCCTCTTGAATGTCATTTCCTAAATCTCCCATGTTTCCAAGAATGACACTGAGGGGGAGATACCGAGGTTGAGGATTTATCACTATGTGTTATATGTTTCTCATTTTCTATTGATTTACCATGACAGTGATATAAGAGCCAAAAACCTTATTCCTTAATAAGCTTGATGTTGTATGAAACTAAAGAGGCAGAGTTATAGAGGATAGCAAAGAAAAAGGGGGTAGGGGACATCCTTTGCTTTGTCTGAGGGCCTGCAGTTTTACTGATATGTCTATGAGAGTTTAAGTGCTGCAAAACAGTTCAGTAAAAAAGCTGCTGTGGGCTGGGTGCGGTGGCTCACGCCTGTAATCCCAGCACTTTGGGAGCCCATGGTGAGAGGATCACAAGGTCAGGAGTTCAAGACCAGTATGACCAACATGGTGAAACCCCGTCTCTACTAAAAAATACAAACATTAGCTGGGCATGGTGGTATACGTCTGTAATCCCAGCTACTCAGGAGGCGGAGGCAGGAGAATTTGTTTGAACCCGGGAAGCGGAGGTTGCAGTGAGCAGACATCGTGCCACTGCACTCCAGCCTGGGTGACAGAGCGAGACTCTGTCTAAAATAAAACAAAACAGCTGACATTAGGAGCAGCCTCAACCTTCTCAGTGTGATTGAAATTCATGCCTGTAACTCCTGTTTAGAGCATCTCTCAGGGGCTTGACATTCAGAGACTAGTGGTTAAATGATGGTGGTTTCGCATCCTTTTGAGGAACACCACAGGTCTCTCTTGTAGTCTTCAAGGGTTTCAGGGCAGGGGCCTATCCTGGAAACGTTGTGTCTTGCTGTAACTACACTTAACTTCCTTGGGAAACATACTGCTTTCCATCTAACCTAATTGCCCAAATAGTTTGGGGCCCTAAAGATAATCAAAAGTTATCTGTACCATTTCCTTTTTTGGTAACTGTAACTCTTTTTCTTTTTGGCTTTTTGGATCCATTGGATTCACATAGGTTTTGTACAAAGAAAATGTGGGGAAAGCCACCCCAACCCCTGTCACTCCTGAGATGCAGAGAGTCAAACGCAATCAAGAAAACATTAGCTCGGTATTGTCTTGAGAAATAAAAGTGCTTTTAATTTTGCAAAATAACTCCTGCAGTTTGGCCTGCTCCTAACCCTGTCCCAGGTTAAAAACAAAATGCCAGTTACATTTGCATCTGCTCTAAATATCACACTACATTTACTGTAGCCATTAACTATTTTTAAGCTTTCTTCTTGATAGGTGTTCTCACTAATAGTAATAGATTAAGCATAGCGTTTCCCCCCAACTTGCAATATAATTAATAGTGATTATTACTTCATAGTGACTTTCGGGCACAACTTTGTATCTCACAGGTGTTATACAAAGAGAACTTGGGGAAAGCAACCCCCACACCTTTTACTCCTGAGCTGGAAAGAGTGAAACGCAATCAAGAAAACTTTAGCTCGGTATTTTAGAAAGGAATAATAAATCCTTAAAATTTTAACAGCCCTGGCAAACATGGTTATACCACTAATTTATCTTACGGTTTTTCCAAAACTTTTGTGTATCTTTAAAAATTCTTCCTTGTCCACTTAAACAACAAACCAACCCCACGAGGTCACAGTGATTTTACTTAACTTTTGCTTTCTACCGTAACATTTTAATGGCTTTACCTTCAGTGTGATATAACTGAGCCATAACACCAGCTAAATGATTTTCAGACCTGGTTTTCTGCTGTCTGATGCCTGGATGCTCTTTTGGCTTCCCTAGGTATTGTACAAAGAGAACATGAGAAAAGCAACTCCGACACCTGTTACTCCAGAGATGGAGAGAGCTAAGCGCAACCAAGAAAACATTAGCTCGGTATTTTCTAGGACTAAAAAATAGTGCAACAACTTGGAAAATAACATTTTAACATCATAAAAACACGCATTTCTCATTCAACTGAAAAACACACTAAAATGTTAAAGGAGAGAAAAATGCAACATCTTGGAAAGTAACGTTTTTAACACCATAAAAATTTGCACTTATTCAACTGAAAATTTACACTAAAATTGACATTAACTGTGCTTTTACATTCCAAACCATCATACTAAACATGATATTGCCAATGTTTTCCTTCCCCCTTATACTTTACTTGAGGTAGTTCTACATAACCAACTATAACAAATTTACTTCCTAACATCCTCAATCTTCTGCTCTCCTATAGTTTTAAGATACTTTATGACATGGGTAATACTCTGAAATGAATGCCTTCTTTGGATATATTTTGGGGTTTTAGTGTCTGGAGGACTTTGATTTCTATATTAGCATACTGGTTTATGAAGTCTGGACATAAGGAAAATAATCACTTGCTTTAAAGGACAGTTCTTTCAAATTCCCTTCAATATCAGATTTAGAGTCAAATACCATCGAATATGTTGATGCTGTAATTCCTAGCAAATTTCAAGAGGTCACTTTCTTTTCAAAATTACACTGTGCCCCTTCTTTGAAAATGAGTTTCATTTTCAAAGTCAAAACAAGTCCTTTCTCTTCTGCTGCGAGCACTCCCGGTCCCCAGATTAGCCTGTTCCAAAACTGGTCATGTGTCTCACTGGGCCCCTTCAGTTGACCCAAGCGTCCCTCACCAGCTCCTTCCATCTCTATCTGCTGGAAAAGCTTTGAGGTTTCAGATTTAGGACAGCACCACTCATTCATGGTCTCTCCTCGATCAGGTTCTTTATTCTGATAGCTTCCGGAAACAAATACAAGGCAAAGCTGCCTATGTATTGGATACCCCCGAGATGAGACGGGTGAGGGAGACCCAACGGCACATCTCAACGGTGAGTCAGAAATTCTTTAGGATTGGCTGGCTGCCTGTCAGAATATGTAAAAAGGGATATGGTCACACCATCATATTTTCATAAAGCAAATTCATGACATTTCAGGTGAAATACCATGAAGACTTTGAGAAACACAAGGGTTGCTTCACACCAGTGGTGACAGATCCTATCACTGAACGAGTAAAGAAGAACATGCAGGACTTCAGTGACATTAGCTACCGAGGTATTCAGAGGAAAGTGGTAGAAATGGAACAAAAACGGAATGACCAAGATCAGGAGACTATTACAGGTAACTGAGCCTGGGTTGGGGGAGCGGATTAACTTTAAGTTACCCACCTCTACCCACTTTAAGTGAGCGGGTAGAAGAACTAAAGGGACATTATCTACATCAAGTCAAAATATAAAGGACTTCAATCTGTTTTTTTTAGGGGTGCAAGAAAGCTCCTATTATCTCAGTTTACAAAGCTGGTATCTCTTCTACCTTATCTTTGTTCTCCTCTGAGGAGAAGACATGACCCAGAATCTAAGCTGGAATAAGTGTGATTCAATCCCCTGGTGGTTGTTAAAATTCATGCCTTGGTTTTCAAGTTATTATAAAAGTCCAAAAACACTTGTTCTGATCATTGGTTTCCCTTTCAGGTTTACGTGTCTGGCGTACTAATCCTGGTTCGGTTTTTGACTATGACCCAGCAGAAGACAACATCCAGTCCCGAAGCTTACACATGATTAATGGTGTGTTACGCTGAAAAAGGCTTACAACATAAACATCACCATTTAGTATGCTAGAGTCAATGACTTTTATTTGGGCTCTGAAGTTCCTTCCTTCCAGGGTTTTCCGTTTTCTGAGCTGCCCATTTGGCATAAAAATACCTTGTTAACTAGTGAGCAAAACTTATTTTCTAGACAAGTTCAAGTTAGAAAAAATTTTGTTTCACCGCCTCAGTGCATGTTTCCTTCAGGCCCATTATTATCACTTCTAATTTTTTTCCAAAGAAAAAACAGTAGTAAATCTTTCTATTGGAGACATAATGAAAATACACAGGGAAAGGGAAGAGAAAGGATTTGACCTTTAGGAATTTCCTGAGCTCTATTGCATCAAGGAAGATTATTCATTACACAAAGCAGGCTGCACAACTTTATGTCTTCTATTCATGTTAAAAAGTAGAATAGTAGCCTGGAAAACAGAATGAGACCCCCTTCTCTACAAACAATAAAAAAAAAAAAATAGCCGCGAGTGGTGGTGTACACCTGTAGTACCAGCTGTTCAGGGGGCTGAGGTGGGAAGATAGCTTGAGCCTAGGAGGTTGAAGCTGCAGTGAGCTGTGACTGTACCACTGCCCTTCAGCCTGAGCAACAGAGACCCCATCTCAAAAAAAAAAAAATTTAAAAAGTAGAATATTATGTAGAGACAGTCCTCAAGGGATTTGTACTCTAGTTTTCTGATGAAGACAGAAGTAAATCCGTGGTTGCATTCTGACACGTGCAATTTTAAAGGTCTGCCCATGGTATTTTAGGAACACAGAGAAATACTAAATTGATTTGCAGTTAGGGAAGACTTTCTGGAGAAGTTAAAGATGGAGTCTGAATGTGAATATTACTATCGATTCATTTTGGTGAGCCAGGAAAATTGGCAGGGCAGAGGGGAGATGTTACAAATAGACTCTTGGATTTGAAACCTGGCTATATGACTTAACTGTTCCATGACCTTTGGTCATTTACTTAAGCTCTCATCTGTAAAAATAAGAAAGACAAACCTACATCAGAATAACTGTGAGGGCCTGACCCACGGGAAACTACTTAAAACCATGCTTGGCAAAGATAACATTAACTGAGATTCAATAACTGTTAGGCATTACTAACATAGAAATTTTTGCTACATCTCTCCCAGTCCAAGCTCAGCGCCGCAGCCGGGAGCAGTCACGATCTGCCAGTGCACTGAGCATCAGTGGGGGTGAGGAGAAGTCTGAGCATTCAGAAGCGCCAGACCACCACCTTTCAACTTACAGCGACGGGGGTGTCTTTGCAGTCTCAACAGGTACAAGTGCATGGCGCTGACTTTGGCAGTCCCACCCAACCAGCTCATTGGTGGTTACTATAAGAGATGCTTTGAGTAAAAAACTAAATTTAAAAAATTTTGATCCTTTCTTTTAATGAGACAAGACTAGAATTGTGGAGGGTTGCATGAAGGTAGATGTTTCATTTTCCCTGATTTCTCTTTTCGAAAATCGTTCTAAGTTGGGGGGAAAAGACATCACTCAGCTGCTAAACACAGTTTAAAGGATACGTAGCCATTTTTCTTCTTATAAAGAATTTCCCCCCTTCTTTTCAGCTTACAAACATGCAAAAACCACAGAGCTCCCACAACAACGATCATCTTCAGTTGGTACCCAACAGACAACGGTATCTTCCATCCCATCTCATCCATCTACTGCTGGAGTAAGTGAATAATAACTCACTTAAGTAAATTATTCTTAATTTTTGATATGTGCAAACATGAGTGTAAGTATTAGGTATTATGGTCTTTTTTTTTTTTAACCCAACCTTCTATTTTATATAATGCTCTTTTATTAAGTTTCATATTAACGATAATATCAAAAAACTTTCATTATCAAACTCAAATTAATGAAAAGCATTATTCAATGATTTTTTTTAAAAAAAACCCAAACCTAGAGCAAAAGCATCAGTTTTGGCTCATTGGTTCTCACCTACTATCTTAAACATTTGCTGCTTGGAATCATTTATAGCTTGGGCATAGTGAATCATGCCTATATTGCCAGCTTTGGGAGCATAACACTTTAGGACTGATATGAACAATCTTTGTATGAAGACAACTGTCTTTACTAAATGATATACAAGGTCTAGATAAGTGTTAGACCTATTATATTTAAGGAAGGGAATATTGTAAAGTTCTAATTTTCCCTGAAATAAACCAATGCATTCATTTCCAATATAAATCCCAATAGCATTTAAAAAAACTGTGCTAATCCTAAAATTTGAAAGAGATGCAAGAATAATCAAGTAAAATTTGAAAATGATAATACTTAAGGACTCAACTAAAAAAGAGCAAAACATACTATAAAGCTATTAAAATTAAATATGGATTTAGCATGGCAATAGATATAAAAATAGATGAAGTCCAGAAACAGACCCTAAAAGATTATAAATCAGCAGGAAAGGGGTAAGTTATTTAATTACATGATCTGAGGTAACCAGTTATCTACTTAGTAAAATAATAAAATTAGATACCCATCTCAAAGCATAAACTGTAGCTGTACCAAAGATTTAGATGTCAAATACAAAATTGTAGAAGTAAAAAGAATAGTGGAGAATTTTTTTTTTTTTTTTTTTTTTTTTAGAGACAGGGTCTCACTCTATCACCCAGGCTGGAGTGCAGTGGCACGATCACAGCTCACTGCAGTCTCGACTTCATGGACTTAAGCAATCCCCCAGCCTCAGCCTCCAGAATAGCTAGGATGATAGGCATGTATGCTATGCCAGGCCATTTTTTTTTTTTTTTTTTTTTTTTGGTAGAGGCTCATTATGTTGCCCAGACTGGTCTCGAACTCCTGGGCTCAAGCCCTCTGCCTGCTTTGGCCTCCCAAAATGCTGGGATTACAGCCATCAGCCACTCAGCCCAGCCACAATAATTTTAAAATATAATGGGGAAAGCCTTCCTAGGCAAATTCCAAAGTCTAGAAGTATAAAAGCCTGGCCAATTTGATCATAAAATTTTAAATGTTTCCATAAACATTTAAAATACAAACATGTCAGACTGGGAGAAAACATTTACAGAATACATAACAAAATATTAAATATTTTGTATTTAATATTT
The DNA here is from genome assembly GCF_002776525.5 of Piliocolobus tephrosceles. NCBI lineage: Eukaryota > Metazoa > Chordata > Mammalia > Primates > Cercopithecidae > Piliocolobus > Piliocolobus tephrosceles. The sequence continues at coordinate 37,192,962 of NC_045444.1, read as the reverse complement.
TGTTTATATACAAACATTATATAAACATGTTAAATACAGCATTACCCTATGGCCCAGCAGATTCCACTCCTAGGTGTATACCCAAGAAGAATGAAGACATAGGTCTGCATAATAATTTGTACATTTGTATAATAACATTATATTATAATAACATGTATGTAATATAAATACATAACAAAAATATTAATATTGAAAAAGAATAAAGCACTCTAAAATTCACTAATAATTCCCCTCACCCTCAAAATAGGATTTGGAAGACTAAGAATAGATAATTTATGGCAAAATAAATAAAAATGGCCAACAAAAAAAGATGTTCACCATGACTAGCAACCAGGAATATAAAAATAAAAGTGCTAGTAACCAGGAATATAAAAAGTAATAAAGTATATAATACAAAGTATCGAATTGAATCAAATATGATCATATTGTATCATATTCAAACATTTTAATAGCAAACTTTAAAAATTAGGTCAGGAATGGTGGCTCACGCCTGTAATCCCAGCACTTTAGGAGGCTGGGGTGGGAGGACTACTTGAGTCCAGGAGTTTAAGACCAGCCTAAGCAACAAGGCAAAACCCCATCTCTATTTGTAAAATTATTTATATATATATATATATATATGTAAGTTTAAACACATATACCATTTGACCTAAAACTTTCACCTTTAAAAGCTTTTTCTTCAGAAATAATTTGCCCAAAGATAAATGCTAAGATGCTCATTATAGCGTAAGAAAAAATGGTAACAACTAAATGTCCAGAAAAATGAAAATGGCTGAATAATTCATGATATTACTAAAATGTGAAATTCTCTGCAGCAGTCAAAAAGGGTAAGACGCAGATATATTTATATGGAAAGACTTCCAAGCTATATTAAATGGAAAGAACAAATCACAGTATTATTTATAGTAATGTTCCACTTATGCAAAGGAGAAATCTATTTGTGAATTTGAATATATGCATGTGTATTTCAGAATGCAAAAAAAAAACCCATATAGGTTATATCCAAAACTACTAACCAGTGGCTGCTCCTAGGAAGAAACTTTTGATATTATCAATTATTATATACCTCCAAATTATTACAATTTTAACACTGTGGAGGATAGCTTTGAGAAACTTTTACACTGGTATGCTCCCAAATTCCCAGAGTGAAAGATGACATGCAATAGTGCTATGGGTTTTCAAATTCTTCTCTAAAATACAAGATTGACCTCTTCAAAAGGTAGAAAAAGGCCATAAATAAAAGTAGCAGCATATTCTCTTTTCTGTCAGTACATACACACACACGTTCGCGCACACACAATTTTATGGATACATAACTCAGTATGAAGTTCATACTTTAAAGTGTACAATTCAATGATTTTTTTTAGTTTTTTTCAACCATCACCATAATCTAATTTTAGAATGTTTTCATCACCATAAAAAAAACTGTATATTCAAAACTCTTCTGGTGAATTAAAAACAAACAAACAAATGCTGGTGCCCACTGGCATTCATTCTCCATCCCCAACTTACCCCTTTCTGCTCCATCCAATCCCAAGTATCCATTTCCTGTCACTATATTATTTGGCTACCCAAGACATTTCATATAAATAAAACCATACATATACTGACTTTGCTGCATGGCTTCCTTTACTTTTGAAGTTCATCCATGTTGTATCATGTATTAGTACTTTATTCTTGTTAATACCCAATAATAGATCTGTATGGATATACCACATCTTGCTTATGCATTCATCAGTTAGTGGGCATTTAAGTTGTTTCCACTTTTTGACTATTAAGAGTAATGCTGCTGTGGACATGGATGTACAAATTATTGTGCAGACCTATGTCTTCATTCTTCTTGGGTATACACCTAGGAGTGGAATCTGCTGGGCCATAGGGTAATGCTGTATTTAACATGTGGTAACTGCCAAATTCTTTTCCAAGGTGGCTGCACTCTTTTTCCACTCCCACAGTGGTTTATGAAGGACCTAATTTCTCCACATTCCCTCTTACAAACATCTGTTACTGTCTGTCTTTTTTATTATCACCATTCTGGCATGTGTGAAGGGATATCTCATTGTGGTTTTAATAATTTGCATTTTCTAGATGACTAATTTTGAGCATCCTTTTGTGTACTTTTTGGCTATTTGTCTATCTTTTTTGGAGAAATGTCTATTCATATCCTTTGCCTCTTTTGGTGGGGGAAGGCATCGAGTTGTAGGAGTTCTTCATATGTTCTGGATATTGTCTATCAGATATATGATTTGCAAGTATTTCCTATTTTGTGGGTTCCTTTTACTTTGTTGATGGTTGCACATTCTCTTTTGTTCAACTTAAGTTTGTGAAGTCAGTCCTGAGAGATCTTACAAATAGATGTGTGCTAACTGTTGCAAATCCAACATATAATATTTCCCCTTTTTCCATCCCCATGAATAGAAAATCTTCCGTGCCATGTATGACTATATGGCTGCTGATGCAGATGAGGTGTCTTTCAAGGATGGAGACGCCATCATAAATGTTCAAGCTATTGATGAAGGTTGGATGTATGGCACTGTGCAGAGGACTGGCAGGACCGGAATGCTCCCAGCCAACTACGTTGAAGCTATTTAGGCATCTCAAAGCATCACACTTGTCTGCAGGACCTACAGATCCTGCTAGACTCTCCACTGTTACCTAAGTTCTCAAGCTGCCTATGGTTTTTCTGTGTCAATGTGATTTATGGTAGTACCATCCTTTCACCTTTGGGTTTTAAAATAAGTTGCAGAATAGACATTTTAAAAGCTTCTGCAATATTATTTCTCTGCCTAGAGTCTTTGTCCATTATAAACATGTTTTAACATTATTTCTTTTCTAAAACAGGGATTTTGAATATGCCAAACACATTAAAGGAAAAATAGCAGAGATGTTCACTTTTTCCTTGCTTAATGATTGACAATGCTTATTATTCAGTTCTGAAATTATAAACTTACAATCAATACAAACTAGCAGCTAATAAAACCTCTAATTCTGCAACACTCTGGATGGAATGAGCATTATTTTTAATGGTTTTAATATCTATAAAAATTCAATGAAGCAAATTCTACATAAAATTACTAAAAAATAATCTAAATTTTAAAAATGTTATGCGTAAGAGTAGACATTCTCAAAATTCGATCTATACTTGCATTCAACAAGCTTCTCTTACTCTTACAGTTTTAAGAACACCTGTGGACTCCAATCCTAAACTTCAGGGCTTCCCATCTACATCCAGTAGGATGGCAGCATGTGGCAAAGGCAAAGGGATGAAGCAACCATAATGGCTTAATGTTTAAGACTGTTCTTCCTAGAAGGCAGATAAGTCCCTGTAACTTTACAGGCGCAGCAATGCTGTCTCAAGCTTCTTAATGTATCTGAGACTCACAGGGAGCAAATGCACTTGCGAATGACCAACATACACCTGTATGCCAGGCTCTAGGTTAGATGCTGAAGCTCAAGTGAAGAACAAGAGACAGTTGGTGCCCTTAGGGAATTTATAGACCCAAGAAAAGGCAGATTACGCCTAACCATCCAAATGGTGCCAGAGATTGCTACTCTCCTGCTCCCAAGTCTTCCATCTTGCCTAAAACTGGATAAAATCCAACTCCCAAACTTTTAGAATACTAAAGTATATGCTATCTCCATTACAATGAGCCGCTTTTTTGTTTGGAGACAGTCTCGCTCTGTTGCCCAGGCTGGAGTGTAGTGGCCCAATCTCTGCTCACTGCAGCCTCTCCCTCCTGGGTTCAAGCGATTCTCGTGTCTCAGCCTCCTAAGTAGCTGACTAGCAGGTGTGCACCACCACTCCAGGTTGTTTGTATTTTTAGTAGAGACAGGGTTTTGCCATATTGGCCAGACTGGTCTTGAACTCCTGACTTCAGAGGATCCACCCACCTCACCCTCCCAAAGTGCTGGGATTACAGGCCTGAGCCACTGGACGTGGCCTGGCTGGCTAGTTTTAAATTTCCTATTTACTTTATCGGTTTGCCAAGGCACACTTTGCAGTTGCTATTGCAAAAACAGAACTTTTGCCTCTTATAGATTTTTCTTTAAAGCCTGGAAAATGTTCAACATGCAGCTGACTTTCCAAGATCCTCAGGTTCCACATCCACGGATTCAACCAACCATGAATCAAAAATATTCAGAAAAAAGATGGTCACATTTGTACTGAACAGCTGGACTCTTGTGATTAGTCCTTAAAGAATACAGTATAACATATTTACATACACTTACATAATATTAGGTATTATAATCAAGAGATGATTTAAAGTACAGGTCCCCAGCCTTTTTGGCACTAGGGACCGGTTTCGTGGAAAACAATTTTTCCACACAACGGGGAAGGGTGAGGAATGAAACTGTTCCACCTCAGGCGTTAGAGATTCTCATAAGGAGCACAAACCTAGATCCCTCACATGTACAGGTCATGAAGAATTTAATGTGGCCACTGAGCTGACAGGAGGCAGAGCTCAGGTGATAATGCGTGCTCACCGGCCACTCAACCTCCTGCTGTACAGTCTGTTTCCTAACAGGCCATGGACCGGTACCATTCCACAGCCCATGGGTTGGGGAACCCTGATTTAAAGTATATGGGAGGATGTGCATAGGTTATATGCAAATATTAGGTCATTTAATACTAGGGATTTTTTTTTTAACATTCATAAGGTGGGGGTGGTCCTGAAACCAAACGCCATGGATATTGAGGGATGCCTATATATATAAGTGGAGAATCCACCAACTAGCCTCAAAATTATCAACTCACGGTTAACCTTGTTTCCTCTCCACCCAACCAATGCACTCCTCCCATTACCTTATAACTTCCTTATAGTTAATCTTATTACAGATTAGTCACCTTTCAGTGTGTATCTTACAAAGGACTCTTAAAACATTAATCACAAGAAAATTAACACACCTTAAAAACTGGCAATCAATATCCAATGTTCTAATCTTCCTGCCATCTGCTTGTGCTTGTTGGTCCAACGATACTAGGGAAGTCCTTTGAATATATCTCCACTACCACGTAGGCTGCAAAGAGCCATCTTCAAGAAACTATAAAAGGGAGAAATTAGGTCTACGGGTTACATCTCAACCAAATCTCACTCAAATGTATGAACTGTATTGTGTCCCACCCTCCCACCCCCAAATTCATGGTAAGTCCTAACCCCAAGGCCTCAGAATGTGACCTTGGAAATAGGATCCTTGCAGATGCTGTTAGTTCAGATGAGGCCCTAATCCAACAGCCTTGCTATCCTGATAAAAGGGAAATTTGGACAAATACACAGGCACACAGGGAGAAAGTCATATGAAGATGGGAGATTGGGGAAATACCTCTACCTGCCTGAAATGGCCAGCAAACCACCCAGAAAGCTAGCTGGGGAGAGGTATGGGACAGATACTTCCACATGGTCCTTAGAAGGAACAAACCGTGCTGATACCTATCTCGGACCTCTACTACTCAAAAACGGAGACGATACATTTCTGTTAACTTATTAGGTTTGTGGTACTGTTACAGCAGCCCTAGGAAACTAATACAGAATCTTTCAATATCACTGTTTACCTAATTGTTGTGGTGGGTTTTTTTTTCCCTGAAAACTATGGAACTTTTCTTCGGCTGCACCAAGTTGCTTGGTTCTGCAGAGGAAGCTAAGGTCATGTTGGGGTGAGCATTTGCTTCATCTGGTGACTAGCCTGGCAGCGTCACCTCTGCTCTCACCCACACCATGTGGACTCCCTCTCTCCAAGCTTGCCTGCATCTACTCAGCCCTTATTTGACGAAACTTCTCTTGTAACAAGTTCAATGAAAAACTGAACTCATTAACAACAACGAAAAAAAACCACCACCTCTGGATTTAGAAACCAGTGGAACCCATAAAACTATGCATAAATCAGAAAATCTCTGTGGTTAAAAAGCAGGCCATAAAAGGGGAAAAGGAAAAGCAACGGTTCATGTTTGTGGAGAAATATAATGTACACTTTGTGGTATTATTAGAATTAAGCTATTCATACTCATTTCAGATCTCACTAAAACAAAACAAAAAACTAAAATGTAGCCAACAAAAACAAGTACCAGAGTTTAGTTTTCACAGTTTTATTTCAGGTAAAAGTGCATTTCTTAAAAAATGTTTCAATATCCAATTTCCATTGGCAAGTGATAACAGTTAACCCTCAATGATTCATGAAAAGTTTTATTGTGAATCAAACATAGATTCTGACCCCCTCAAGAGTCATAAAGAACCAGAAATAGTAAGTGTGCCTGCTTCAAACACTGTATAAAGCAGTGGTCCCCTAACCTTTTTGGCAATAAGGACCAGTTTCGTGGAAGACAATTTCCACAGACAGAGGTGTTGGAGGAGATGGTTTCAGGATGAAACTGTTCCACCTCAGATCATCAGGTATTAGATTCTCATGAGCGCACAATCTAGATCTTGCATGTGCAGTTCACAATAGGGTTCACGCTCCTGTGAGAATCTAATGCCTCCCAGGAGTTTGGGACCGCTAGTATAAAGCATTACACAATCAAATGAAACTGACTGCACCATTATTTCCATTATTTGCAGGTAACTGAGTAATGAACAAGTACTTCTGTTAGGTTTCAACTTAAATCATTTTTAAGACTTATCAAATATACTTTGTGAATGTAAAACTAAGCTCTCTTAAGAGTTTACCAAATGATGGGGACAACAATATTATAGGGTTAATAAATGACTGATTTGGCGTCTATCAGTCTTTTTCTAAGTGCTATCAGTCAGGTCTATCCACAGGAGGTAGTGCAGAAAGCAACTGATAATTCACAGACCATCAAAGTCCCTTAACATCATGGTAAATATGTAACTATAGTTTGAGAGTTTAAGTAGGAAAAAGAAGTGTACTTTTAAAAGTACTAGTGTTTCCTAGTTATCTGTGTAATTTGAGCAACAGTAAAACACATAAGTAAAATCAGGAGAAGCCATTTTGGAAAATATAGGGGTAACAGAAATATGTAAGTATTCAAGACCTCACTCTGCCAGCCAGAAGCAAATAACTAAATTGACTAACATGCCATGTATGAGCAAAACCTTCCTCCATAAAAGGGATCGATAAACTCTTTTAAAAAAAGGCCAGACAGTATTTTGACTGTTGGAAGCCATACAGACTCTGTTATACTACTAAACTCAGCCACCATAGCAGGAAAGCAACTAAAGACAATACATAAATGAGCACAGCTGTTCCAGTAACACTTTATTTCTGGATACTGAAATTTTAATTTAATGTTTTCATGTTTCAAATATCCTCTCTGACTTTTTTAACCATTAAAAAATGTAAAAACCAGTCTCAGCTTACAGGTAGTACAAAAAACAGGTGGCATGCTACCATTTGCCAATCTGTGCTCTGTAAAAACCTTAGAAGACTGCCATCCTTCAGTTTCTATATTCAAAACCAATTTTGCTCTTAATTCTGTTTTCTTTAGGAAACCTCCTATTCTATAAAAATAAAAAATTCTTTGACATTTGTTATTAAATAATGTATCAAAATAATTGTTACACCATACTCTATTTTCAGTTCCATGATACTTTATTTTGAAGGTGATCTTCCTAGTTATATGTTGTTATCTGTTTAAGAAACAAAGCTGGCTTTTGTTGGGAATACTTATTAATTTACTGCTTTTGGGGGAGTAATACTGTATTTTAACATAATCCCTCAGGGTATTTATGAACATCAATTATAATACTATGCTATGTACAGAACAGCTCTCAGAGACTATAGGCTATCAGTTATTTCTGAAGTATGTATGAGTATATAGGACAGGTTGTCTCTCTACTAAATGGACTATGCATTAAAATTCCAGCTCAATCTGCTTTTTCCATTCTCTTCAACTCATCACTTCTCAGTGCATCAATTTCTATCAGCATATAAGCTTCCTGTCCAGTAAATTTAGCTTTATCTACAATTATAAATTGGCACACTGTGGCCAAAAATATTCCCTCTGCTACAAGTACAGTACAAAAGTTAGTTTTTTTCTTACTTGTGACATCAACAATGGAAAATATTGTCTTCAATTTTTTGAGTAAGATGAAGGGTTATCTTTTATTCCAATGATATTTACAGCTTACCATGTCATATTTGGTTTTAACTGTTCTTTGGAGAAAGAAAGGCTTAGTATGTAAAGAAAAACATGATTAGGACCACACTGGAAAATTTAACATTCTATTTCAGAACTGAGTAAATTCTCATAACTGTTTAGACTGCTATATTAAATATTTATAGATCTTCAAACTTCAATGACTTACATTTTAATGGCTACTTGCAAAGAGCAATATGTAAAGCCTGGCACATAACAGACTTACTAACTGGACATCAGAAAGCACGAAACCCAATTTGTTTTACAGATCAAACTATCAATAAATTTTGATAAACAAATTTTTAAAACCTATTAACTTTCGGCTACATTTTCCTTAGTGCTTTCAGGGTAGTTCTTACAGATTATTTAAATATGTGAGGAAAATCTAACACCTTAACAGAATTCCAAGAAAAGCTCACTTTTCAAGAATCAAATCAGTCAACTCTTGCAAATTTAACTTTACAATGAAACAGTAATTTTCAACCACGGAATATAACAGAAAATTAAGTGACCAGAGGCCTGCAGTATAATGACAGGGCATATCTGCTAGACTGACTTCGTCATTACAGCACTACTAAATTTAACAGCCAGATTAATATTGGGGGTAGTGTCGATTTTCCATGTTTATTAATAAAATAATGATGACCCATAATAGAAGGCAAGATTTATTTAGAGACTAATATATTCTAATACTTAGAAATCAACTTTTATGTTAATAAAAACATAACCCACAAATACTCATGAGAAAATACTAATTTGCCTTATCAATAAGATTCTTTATAACATGAAATTATTAAAGTCTGCCTATTTAAAAAATAAATCGTCCATATTTTAAAAAGGCTCCTAAAGAAGCAAGATGATGCTTAACTTTCTTAAAATGTTTGAACTTTTAAGACTTCAAAACCAGTCTGTATCCCCAATTCATAAAATTGACAAAGTTATAAAAGGACTTGAATCTGCTTGGGTTACCAAAACCTAATACACAGCCTGAAGCCTCTTAGGCCCATCTACCAGTGCAGTTCACAGGCATCTGTATGAATCACCTGGGACTGTGTTTAAAAAAAACTCACGAGGCCCACTGCAGACCTACTGAATCAGAATCGGCTTGTTCATATGCACATCCAAGTTTGAGAAGCACTATAAAATCAAAACCTCACTCTAATGCTTCTATACGAAGTACAAGGTCTTTCTAATGGCTTAGGAATAAGATAGACATGGGTTGCAGTAATGAGGAAACAGTCTCCTCCCTATACCCAAGTTTTAGTCTAATAATGCCAACTAACTGCTGTTTTATAGCCTCCTAGGCTGAATGACAAATTAACTTCCGGAAAAATCAATTATGAAGAATATGAGATGAAACCTAGGCCTTTCTTTCTGAATTAAAGTCAAAGTTGGAAGAAAAACATTAACTCATTTATACTTTTTTTTAAAAAGCAATTACTCTATTCTCATTCCTTTACCTTAAAAAATAAAACTTCGGGGGGGGGGAGGGGAGAGGGATGGCATTGGGAGTTATACCTGATGTAAATGACGAAGTGATGGGTGCAGCACACCAACATGACACATGTATACATATGTAACAAACCTGCATGTTGTGCACATGTAACCTAGAACTTAAAGTATAATAAAAATAAAAAATAAAAAATCACTTATATATTCATGAGCCCCACCATTTCCTCTATTTTGTTTGTTGCCTCACAACTTACTCTTCACATTTTTATGATGTTTAAATTGTAACAGAGTCTTTGACTATCTTATCTTCAAGCTGTACAGAAAAAAAAAAAATCCACGGGCAATGTTAGAATTAAACTTTTTTTTTTTTGGCAAGACAGAGACTCGCTCTGTCACACAATGGCATGATCTCGGCTCACTGCAACCTCCGCCTAATAGGTTCAAGCAATTCCCATGTCTCAGCCTCCTGAGTAGCTGAGATTACAAGTATGCACAAACATGCCTAGCTGATTTTTGTATTTTTAGTAGAGACAGGATTTCGATCCATTGGCCAGGTCAGTTTTGAACTCCTGGACCCAAGTGATCCACCTGCCCCGCCTTCAATCCTGCTTTTAATGTTCAGGTTTAAATCCTGTTTTTGACTATATTATCCAATAGCATTATTTAACCTGATTCATCCTTTAACTATCTGGAATTAGAGTAAAGCACCATATGATTCAACAATGGTTTTCAAACTTGTACAAGTGGCAAAGCAGTTTTAATGATGAGGTCACTGAAATACTGAAAATTTAAATCTACTCTAAAATTCAAAATAGATTTCATACATATAAGAATGATGGGCCAGGAACGGTGGCTCACACCTGTAATTCCAGCACTTTAGGAGGCTGAGGCAGGTAGATCATCTTGAGGTCAGAAGTCTGACACCAACCTGGCCGATACGGTGAAACCCCATCTTTACTAAAAATACAAAAATCCAGTTGTGGTGGCAGGCGCCTGTAATCCCAGCTACTCGGGAGGCTGAGGCAGGAGAATCGCTTGAACCCAAGAGGTGGAGGCTGCAGTGAGCCGAGATCGCACCACTGCACTCCAGCCTAGGCAGCAAGGGCGGAACTCCATCTCAAAAAAAAGAAAATGGCCGGGCGCGGAGGTTCACACCTGTAATCCCAGCACTTTGGGAAGCCAAGGCGGGCAGATCACAGGGTCAGGAGATCAAGACCATCCTGGCTAACAGTGAACCCCTCTCTACTAAAAATACAAAAAATTAGCTGGGCGTGGTGGCGGGCACCTGTAGGCCCAGCTACTCAGGAGGCTGAGGCAGGAGAATGGTGTGAACCTGGGAAGGCAGAGCTTGCAGTGAGCCGAGATTGCACCCCAGCCTGGGTGACAGAGTGAGACTCTCTCTCAGAAAAAAAAAAAAAAAAAAAGATACTACACTACACTCCTGTATGCCGCTAGTTTTTTCTTCTTAAATATGCGGAAGACAATTAAGACACCACATTTGAGTGTTCTTATTATCTGACATTTGTTTTATTAACCATTAGAAAAGATTTGAAAAAATGAATTCCTTTTTAATAGTGAGAACACAGTGGAGCTAATCATGGAATATTAATGTTTTGCTATTCGGGAATTATTAAGGGGGAAATTTGCAGGAAATTTTAAGGCAACAATATTGCAAGTCAGTTGCCAAAAATATATGCTTATAGCCATAGCAAAATGAAGACTCCGCATGCTTGTCTTTGCTGCCAAATACTTTAAATGCAACCTAAACTACAATGTTTTTAAAATTAATGCTTGTGCTTACATAAAATTCAGTGATTTAAGTACATGATACTCACTTGGTCACATTTTCTGCTATTACTGTTCGGCTTCCCAAGAATTTCATTCAATCAGCAAGTTTAGTTCACACAAACGTTAAGGCACATAGTCATGAAACGAGCTAATTTTAATTCTGAAGTGTGTTAGGAACGTAACCTGCTCCCCTATGCCCCAAACACATATACATACCTGCTTATTCATATCTGTTTGCTAAAAACTCATGTGCACCTCTTTACGGTTAAATATAATTTGGGAAATAAATGATGTAAAATGTAAATCATAATTATAATTCCTTCTAAAGAAATTAGTATTTTTCTCTAGTTACTTCAAGCCACAATCCTTAATTCAATGATCCCAGAATTCTTTATAAAACCATCCCTGGTATATGAATATCTTATTTAGACCCAAAAATATCTGTGGTTATGATGAATTTATGATGATGAAAAAAGACACCAACTTTTATAGGGGCTGATGAAAAAAGACACAAAGTTTTATAGAGATCCCTGAATACAGGAGAGCTAACTAGGCACAAGGATTACACTTTCTATGACTTGCTGTAGAACGTGTGCCTTGCTAAGTAGGGATTAGCTTCTGAATAAAACGTGAAAACTGAGATCACTCATTCTATTCAGAGAACAAGTGAGATATACTGTCAGTTAAAAAAGATGAAACAAATATGGGAAGTCAGGTACTAATATTAGTTGGCAAAATTTACAAAGGTTTTAATCACATACCTATTTAAAGAAAGAAAATCTAGGCAAAACAGACACATACTAAAAACAACAGTTTCAAATTTCTTCCAAGTTTGCTTTTAGATGAAGGTTTAAAAAGCAGATCAACTCTAGATTTCGTACAGTCCAACTTGCTGTGAAATACTGAAACTAACTTTCCTTTAAGAAATGTAAGGAGGCTCACTTTCTAGTGGCTGATACCCTCTTCCAAACCAAAAGTAGTAAGAAGGTAAGGGTAGGAATAGCAAAGTTGTTGTGTAACATTTTCTTATTTCTATAATTTTACTTATACTGGATACTTTTAAAAAATAAATTCATGTTTTAACTAAGACTGTTAACTAAGTACAAAACTATTGTTGTTGTATTTGCAGAGACAGAATCCTACAAATATGTGCAGCAAGTCCATGAAGCACTTCTACCGCCCATACTGATATTTCAGTATTTAATATATACAAAATGTTTCTATTGAACAGAACCAAGGTATTCACAATAAGCTGCAGAAAAACCCATGCAGTTAACGAAGAATGGAATTTATAAATTAAAAACATTGTCATCTATACATAATGTACAATCATGCATTTAAAAATCAATACTATACGTCTCATAAGAATAAATTTTCACAGTCAACTGCTGCTGCACGAATATTTGCTAATGCAAATGAATAAAATCTTAGTAAATTCTATATTAATATTTTAACCCCCAGAAGTTGAAACTTTTCTCATTTTTCTTGAAAGCTGTCCAAAGTTGACATATGCAGGAAAAGTTCCAATTCTTCCGTATTTCATTTGAGGTTTTTAACCAAAAACAAACTTCCTAAACCTCAGGCCCAACAAACATGAATTAAACAAACAAACGAAAGTATAAACACCTTTATCAGTTCAGCAAAAACTCAAAGAAAAATGTTCAATTTTACTTAAAGTATTTTACATGTTTCACCAGAATATGCACGGGTTTAAGAAAGTATGAAATAAACTGTATAGTTCTGTTATCAGTTTTGCTTTCACATCTCAGATAATTAAATTTCCTGAAAAACCACACGTAGCAGCCAAGAAAATACATTATATGGAAAAAAAGATCTTACATAATGAACTTACAAAATTGAACTTACACAATAAGCCACTGTCCTTCAGGGTTTGAAATGTTATCAACTTTGCAAACAGTCTTTTCTTCGAAATTGTGCTATTATTTCAGAACTTGTTTCCTCAATCAAGAAATCCAGTGATGTTTAAAAAAAACCTTCAATTTTCTCTTAAAATACTAAATAGAATTTTCATGGGATGGTGATCTCCAACGTGACTGTAGATTTTTTATTATCGAGTTTGCCATACTACTTAGTTTCTCGTGCATTTCAAATAGTTGGCTTCCTGAATAATTATGAAGATCTTCTGAATCCAGCTGAAGAGCAAGAGCACTAACCTGTGCCACAAGATTTTTGGATAATGGAGTTTCTAACGCAACAGGATCAATTATATCTAAAAGCGAAAAAAAGCACAATTAAATCTATACCAGACAAAAACTAAATTATTTACATGATCTTTTAAGTTAGTCCAAGTGCCTAGGTTTCAAATTGAGAGCAGGCTTAGGTACCTCACTCTTCATGAGGACAAATGGACAAAAAAAAAAAAAATCTACCATAGCTGCTGCTTATTATTATTCTTATTATTATTATGAGATGGAGCCTCATTCTATTGCCCAGGCTGGAGTGCAATGGCGTAATCTCGGCTCACTGCAGCCTCTGCCTCCTGGGTTCAATCCATTCTCCTGCCTCAGCCTCCCAAGTAGCTGTAATTACTGGCGTGCACCACCACACTAATTTTTGTATTTTTAGGAGGGACGGGGTTTCATCATGTTGCTGAGGGTGGTCTCGAACCCCTGACCTCAAGCGATCCACCCACCTTGGCCTCCCAAAGTGCTGGGATTACAGGCATGAGCCACCATGGCCAGCCTACCACAGTTTATTATTCTGTGGCTATTCTCATAGATTATTCTGTGCTATTAAAGAAATTTTAAAATGGGCAGACTACTTTATTTATTAATATGACTAGAAGACAAAGTATATAGTTTATATCCTTGAGACCTTGATGGAGAAGTTGACAAGAAAAATAAGTAGACACATTTGATGTCCATTCATTTCATTTTTCATATACTTCACATTAAATATAAAATAATTGTTGAAATAATAAGGCATGGTCAAATTAGACTAAAACTGAAAACAAAATATTTCAAGAAAGACAGCTGATCTTCTAAATAAAATTATCCCACTTTGCTAAAATATACCTGAGGCAAGTCTTTCTTCATCAGGTGACAAAGATTTATTTTCTATTCCATTTAATGTTTTTTCAGAAATATCAAAAACTGGAATCTCTTCTAGTCCACGAGTCTTCACCTTGTTTACACAGTTGGAGCAGAAAAAAGGCAAAACAAAACCAAAAACAAAAACAAATTAAAACTTACTTTTAATAGGAGTAATAGTACAAACACTGGAAAACATATTGTATAGAACCTATGTTCTACCTCCCATCACAATTAAGAGCTAATACTGCTAAGAAAGTAGGTTCTAACTTCACAAAATACAGCATTAAAAATTATTTCCTCAAAGAGAGGGTTAGAATTTAACAATATTTCATAATGGTTTTCTCAGGAAATACAGGCATGGCAGCTAAGAAAATTACATTCTATTTCCCAAGTTCAAGAATGTGGTATAAAAAAATCTATACCAGAGACTTCCAAGCTTAAATAAAATACAGAATTTTTTTTTTTTTTTTTTTAAAGAACACAATTTTCTGGCTGGGTGTGGTGGCTCACCCCTCTAATCCCAGCACTTTGGGAGGCCGAGGTAGGGAGATCACTTGAGGTCAGGAGTTCCAGACAGCCTAGCCAACATAGTGAAACCCCATCCCTACTAAAAACACAAAAATTAGGGTGCCTGTAATCCCAGCTGCTCAGGAGGCTGAGGCAGGAGAACTGCTTGAGTCCAGGAGGTGGAAGCTGCAGTGGGCCGAGATCACGCCCCCTGCACTCTGGCCTGGATGACAGAGTGACACTCTGTCTTTGGGAAAAAAAAAAAAAAAAAAAAAAATATATATATATATATATATATATAACTTTCTTAAGTGTTTCTAGGACTTACGGACCACTGGTTGAGAAAATACTAAGTTCAGTAAGTTAACTTTCTGAAAATAGTAAGTTCAGTAACCACATGACTCAGCAATTCCACTTCCGGGTATATGTACAAGAGAAATGAAATCATCTATCCATATAAAAACTTGTAGACACAGCAGCATTACTCGTAATAGCAAATGGTGGAAACAACCCAAATGTCTGTCAACTGGATAAACAAAATGTGGTATATACATATAATGGATATTATTCAACCTCAAAATGGAAGCTTTTGAGGATAAACCTTGAAAACATTATGCCAAGTGAAAGAAGCCAGTCACAAAAGATCACAAGTTGTACAACCCCACTTTTATGAAATATCTAGAATAGGCAAATCTATAGAGGAAAAGTAGGCATTGGCTGGGCAGTGGAAATGAGGAGTGATAGCTAATGGGTCAGTGTTTCTTCTTTGGGTGATGAAAAAAGACTCAAAATTAGATCATGGGGAATATTATTTAACTCTGAATATATTAAAAACTAATTGTACACATAGGGTAGGTGAATTTCACACAATGTAAACTGTATCTTAGGAAACTGGTAAAAAAACCTAATTCTCATAGACTTTCCCAGGACCCATAGAAACTGAGTAAGAAGGTCCGGGCGCGGTGGCTCAAGCCTGTAATCCCAGCACTTTGGGAGGCCGAGACGGGCGGATCACAAGGTCAGGAGATCGAGACCATCCTGGCTAACACACTGAAACTCTGTCTCTACTAAAAATACAAAAAATTAGCCAGGCGAGGCGGCGGGCGCCTGTGGTCCCAGCTACTTGGGAGGCTGAGGCAGGAGAATGGCATGAACCCGGGAGGCGGAGGTTGCAGTGAGCTGATATCCGGCCACTGCACTCCAGCCTGGGCGAAAGAGCAAGACTCTGTCTCCAAAAAAAAAAAAAAAAGAGAGAGAAAGAAACTGAATAAGAAAATACTTTAGAAACTAAATCTGTGAGACAGAAAATTACTAGTAGTTTTGGTTCTCTCTTATGAGTAACCGGTTAACAAACGTTTAGAAGATCACAAGTAAGTTAATATAAAATATTCTTGAAGGTATATTCAGAATATACAGAATACAGCAGAAGTCTTCAGTGGCTGGCAAACCCCAGGTCTAAGAATTCTGATTCACTGACATGATGCCCAAATGCTCTAATGAGTGTTTTGGATTTCCAGATTAGGGATGCTCAAATGTCAAGTAGCTGTATAATGCAAATATCCCAAAATCGAAATAAATCTGAAGTCCAAAACATTTCTGGCCCTAAGCAATTCAGATAAGGAATACTCAATCTGTACTGTCAATGGATAGAGGGTCTCTGAATGGGTTTCAGTAGTCTGTGAATCCTTCTGAAATTATACACAAAATATTCCGTATAGTTTTATAGCAGGCAAGAATCTTAGCTTTCATCATCATCTTGAAAAATGCCCAATGACCCAAAATGTTCATGTGCACAATACTGACAAAAAGGAAAGGGAAGAAAAATAAGTCACAAATGTGGTAGGCATCAAAATCAAAATACTGTGACCTACAAATTTGTGTGGTTTTGGTAGATATTTGGATTTGAACATCTAGGTTTTAGCAGTAGCAGCCATGGAATCAAATACCAAATGGTGGAAATGAAAGAGAGAAGGGGATGAACAGAATTCAAAGAGAAAACAATTTAAACATTTATCTGAGGTGCAATACATAAAGACAGTACAAAATAAATGAATCAATTTCCCTGTGCCATTATGAAGTGATCTTTTAACAAACTTCTGTAACTGTACTGCTACGTCATTTATTTATATACATCGTAGCTAACATCTAAGTTTTTACCTGCTGCTCATGATATATTCTGAGAGCCTTTTTTACATTGGACACTTTTGGAGAACGGATAGGAAGAGTTTTTATTTCAGATGCTGTAAGAGTACTCAAATCACCAATAGTTTTTATATTCTTAGCTCTAATGAGTTGTCCCAGGCCTCTTGCCCTAAACAAAACAGAAACAGGAAATTATAATTATACAATTTTACTTATATGCTATTTGCAAGGTTATCCAGTTGAATTTCCCCATTTAAGCTCAATCATAACTGAGGTTGGCCCACAGTGAAGACAGGCACATGTATGTGTAATTTAAAATAAAATTCGAATCTGATGTGTGTGTCTGGTATAAGCAATAGTACTGGAAACTGAATGAGTGTATTGCGTGCCTTGTGCTTTACATACATCTCTTTAATAGATAATTCTTAAGTATGCCTAATCACCTCCCCAACTTTAATCAGAAATGGACTTGGTATGTCTGACACATATTATTGAATCATTACATTCCTCAGAGAATTTTAAGAATACTTCATCTCCTATTGGAGATTATGCCATGACAGGGCAGCCTGATTAACAGAGAAACTACCTCAAGGCATCACAAACTACCTGAAACAATTCTTTTAATCAAGATAGAGTGAACGATCTACACGCAAGCATTTAAGTTTCCAAGACTTAAAACATCAAGGAAACAAACTTCTAATTAGAAACAAAACAAAACACCTGATCAACAGGTTTTATGTATGTGAGTCTCATGCTGCTTACACATGATGACTTAACAGCTATGTAGTTTTGGTGGTAATCTTTGTAAACTACATCCTATAAAGTAGAAATGATATCCATATTCCTCATAAGGTTTATATTTGGATTAAACAAGATAATGGATATAAGGGTTCAATGCAGCACCTGAAATATTATGCATACATCTTACTATATTAAGATAAATGTTTCTCATATTGCCTTATTTGGCCTACCTTCTCAATTGTATTTTTATTTCAAAAATAAAATGTGTGTGAGAGGAGTACATGCCAATTAATTCTAAACATGAGAACCAAGCATTCAAACAGTCCTCTTAAATAAAGTGGCATCTTGGAATATAACCAAGAAGCCTAAATAACCACTTACCACATGTTTGATGTAATCTGAGGTAAAATGATGTCAACTGGTGCCACACAGTTCACCAAAGCTGGGTAAACACTTTCTGTTGGGCATGGTATGGACTCTTTGGCCATTTCTGAAATCTTAGAATAAATTTCAGAGGCTGTTACACAGAGGTCAACTGACTGAACATGAAAATATAAAGTGACATGAAAACTAAAGCACTTCTTACTAAACACTTCTTTGAGCTCTTAAATTTAGGGCTACGTGATCCTGGGGACAGAAATCCTTTGGCTGAAGTGGTATTATGCTAGATAGAAGAAAGGAGAGAAAAAAACACTCAGAACCCTAGATGACTATAATTTTACAATTTTTACAACTTAGACTGCAATCATGTCTTTAAAATTTCAAAAAACATAAAAAGAGTAATCTACTACCTAATCAATTACTTGCAGGATCATTACTGCCTCTTACCACCTCTTCTCTTCCTTTCTGCTTACCGTGTAGTAAACAAAAGAATATATTTTAAACCAAGGAAGAAGTTTTTCAAATATGTAGTTCATTCTATGACACATCATGCACATGTAATTCTGTGTCTGTATAAGTATACGTACATTTTAAAGCCTATAGCTTACCTTAGATTGTGTAGTAGGAGAAGTTTTAACACTTTTTCCTATAGGAGAACTATTTGAAGAATGGGACCTAACAATAGAGCATCGTCTATCAATGTCATCCGCCAATCCTGCTTGGTATATTGGATCTGCAAAGGAGACACGGCGAACCTGAAAACACAGGTCAGGATTTTACTTAACAAAATTAACGTTTTTAAAAAATTACACCATACATTTTCATTATGAGGTTACCCAAAAATAGAATGTGGGTTCAGAAAAAAGTCAGCTGCACAGTTCCTAGCAACTGCCTTCACAGATCATATTAACTCAATACCACAATTCATTCTAATTTTCTATATGTTAAACTGTCTCTGCACAATACCAAAGATTGTGAAAAAGGTATAGTAGCAAAAACTGAACTATACCTTTTATGTGGCAGTTAGAAGTGTATGATCTGGATTCTATTAAGTTTATGGGATTACCAGATGAGAAAGAAGACTGATGTAAAAAGAGAAATAGGCCAGGTGCAGTGGCTCACGCCTGTAATCCCAGCACTTTGGGAGGCCAAGACAAGCGGATCAAGAGGTCAGGAGTCCAAGATCAGCCTGACCAACATGGTGAAACCTTCTCTCTACTAAAAATACAAAAATTAGCCGGGCTTAGTGGCGCATGCCTGTAATCCCAGCTACTCAAGAGGCTGAGGCAGGAGAATCCCTTGAACACGGGAGGCGGAGGCTGCAGTGAGCCGAGACCGTGCCACTGCACTACAGCCTGGGCGACAGAGTGAGACTCCATCTCAAAAAACAAACAAGCAAGCAACAAAACAAAACAAAAAACTTAATCTCTAGAATCTCAACAGAACAATTTTCAGTGGATCTTGCAAAGTTTATACACCATATGAATAACAGATTTTGAAGAAACTTTTTTTTTTTTTTTTTTGAGACAGAGTCTTGCTCTGTCGCCAGGCTGGAGCACAGTGGCACAATCTCAGCTCACTGCAACCTCTACGTCCTGTGTTGAAGCAATTCTCCTGCCTCAGCCTCTCAAGTAGCTGGAACTACAGCTGTGTGCCACCACGCCCAACTGATTTTTCTATTTTTAGTAGAGACAAAGTTTCTCCATGTTGGTCAGGCTGGTCCTGAACTCCCGACCCTCAGGTGATCCACCCGCCTTGGCCTCCCAAATCCCATGCCTGGGATTACAGGTGTGAGCCACTTAGCCCGGCCAAAGGAACATTTTCAAAGTATGTTCGTTGAAGGCAAAAAGCCAGGTGTCATGTCTATATATGCACGCTTGTATATATAAAATGTATCCTACAATGAATAGTAGGTTCAAGTTCAAAATTAAGGAATGCTAACATCATACCTTTACAGTACATCTATTTTGTTAAGTAGAAGACAAGTTGAGTTATGTAAATACATTTAACTTTTCCTATTTTTTAATTCATTCATTCAACAAACTATGTGAAAGGCACAGGGCCTGAAGCTAAAGCAGATATATATATAATCCAACTTTTCTAAAGTAAAAGATCTATAATTTAGCTGAGGAAATGTGGATAGAAATAACTATAAAAAAGATCACATCTACAAGCTGATGACGGCACATGAGACTTTTTAATTAGATATGGTCTGGAACATATATGTAAAATGTAAAACAGCATACTGTTCCAACACACGACAACTGCTAAATCTGCTTTATCAATGGCAGTGTTGCCTGCATTCTTAAATCTGTTTCCTCATATTATGGTATTGGGAGCCGAAAAGATGTTAGGAGCCTTATCAATTTTGCCAAAAGTGAACAATGTGCAAAGCTGCATAAAGATCTTTAGTGTTGTAAAATGAAAGACTTATCTAAAAAGCTTCAGTCTCCTTTTTTCAAAACCTTTTCTTCTACCTACCTTTTCCCCAGCAACCATTATGGTAAATAATCAAATGAGTGGCCATATAACAATAATATTTTGTCATTCACCAGAGGTCACTGTATGGCCAAAATATCCCAACCAAATACCGGGTTCCTTAATATTCAGCCTCATTCTCCTTACCTTGTTAACAGGTGATGAGATTTCATCTTCTTGGGATCTTTTTAGTCCTCTCTTTAAAATGCTCGTAGATGGAGAAGCCAAAGGAGACCAGACACAGCGTGTCTGCATGCCACTAGGACTGTCATTTGCTGACACAAGTGAAGGATCAAGTTCCCTTAGTTTTTGAGGAGATGCATTATTGTCTTCTATTATTAGTTCAGAGATAGCTGTTCCAGATGTAAGAGACTGTGATGGTTCCTCCACTTTCTCTGAAGTATGGTGATCTTCCTGTAAAATATCACTTTCCATTACCATTTGATTGCTATCTAATTTTTCTTCAGATTTACTACATTCAGTATTTGTTTCAGTTTTATTAGCATCAGTGAGTCCTTCTTCGGTGCTCATTTCAACTGTGTCACGAACAAAGTTTTCCACTTCTGCAGTCAACATTTTTGTTTCAGCTTCATCAGGCTTTGAGGTTTTGGTATTTATGCCCTCATTCTCTGTTTCACCATCATGGCCAGTTTCAGCCTTCACCTCGCCAATCTTCATTTCTTCATCATTTTTCATTTCTGTATTTGTTTCTTCAGATGAGTGTGGATCAGATACATCATTTCCTCCATCTAGTTCCCCAGCTGCTGTTTGTTCAGAAATCTCAGTTTGAGCATTCAATTTTACAGGTGTAGTATTATCAGAAAGACTAACATCTGAATTAAATTCCTCAGTTGCTACTTCTTTAGCATTCAGTTTAGCTGTGTCTGCTTCAGAGTCATCATTTCTTTTATTTTCTATTGCTGCTTCTTCAGAAATACCAGTTTTGGTTGTCTCTTGTTCATGGAAGCTAGCTTCATTTCCTACATCCAATTCCATCGTTTCTACTTTCTCTAGATTGGATTCTGTTATTTTACATGCATTTCCTTCAACAGTAACATTCTCTAGACTCGTTTCCATTTTGGGGGTTTCTTCTGGTTTTTCTTCTTTTGTCTCCAAAGATTCCTGTGAAACATTTCTCGAGTCACCTAAACATGGGCCAACAGTTTTAAAATTTTCATTAGGTGACTCTTGGCTTTCAAGAGACATTGCTTCACTAGAATCCACATCACAAGTTTCCTCTCCAAAGTTTACTGTTCCAGAAGGAAGAGATTCTTGCATAGTGCTTTCTTTTGATTTGGTTTCAGAAATAATTAATGAATCATTAATAGTATCATTATCCTCTTTGAGACCCAAATGAAAATTCACACTATGATGTTCATCTAAAAATTGTCCTTCAGAATATGGATTAGCTTGAGAAGTTTCTGACGTGCTTACAGCTGCTTGCACATCTGCCTTTTTTGTTTCACTAATCTCTACATCATTATTTTCTGTATTCTTTAACCCGAGTGACTTTTCCTGAGGTTGTGATTTTTCCCCACAGCAATCACAACCTTTAGATCTCCTCACTCTCCTACTTCTCTTGTGTTGGCATTCAAGTGTTTGAAACGTTTTTTCTGAAAGCAAAGAAACATCTGATGTCCCGATTTTTGAGGATTCTCCCAAACTACAATTATCAAAAGAGTCTCGCTTATGTAATCTCTTAATGGCATTTCTAGTCCTTAGATTTGATTCTGGCACAAGTAGACTTGTAAAGGAATATTCTGCATATTTGCTAGTTTCATTTTTTTCCTCACATGGATTTGGTAAATCATCAGGAACTTGCAATATTTCTGAAGTTACTGTAGAATCCTGACATATTACAGTACTACTTTCATCTTGTTTTTCGCAAATCTGAGGTTTTATGTTTACGTCTTCTCGGGAACTTGCTTTATAATCATGTGACTGATTTTCAGCTTTTATACATTCCTGTTTCACCACTTTCTCTTCTTGATCTTGAATGTCAACACTTTCGTTGCTTTTGTTTTTCCATTTTCCAGATCTCTTCTTCCTAGAACCTTCTTCTTTTGCCTCCGAACTATCAGATTCTGAGTTTTCAATGCTGGAAAGCAAACCCTGAGATGCTCTTCTTGTTTGATACCGTGTTCGGCCTCTGACTAGTTTCTCAGAGGACTTATCTATAACATCCTGGGTACCATCCCCCTCAGACTTAATGTTATCAGGGTCTGGCTTTTTTTTATTTTGTTCAGTTTCTGCATTAGCACTGGTTTCCCCAAGAGTCTTCTCATGTAAATTATTTCCTTTCTCAATTAAATTCTCCGGTACAGTTTGTTCAGAAATCAGTTTTTGTTTAGGTAAAACATCATCTTTTATATGCAACGGACTCTTCTGAAGAGGTTTTTCTTCTTCCTTACGTCGTTCCTTTTTTTGATGATTATTTTCTTTGTCTTGGCTTTCAGTGGTAGACTCTACTACTTCTGAACGTCGCCTTGACGACCGTCTAAGGGTTTTCTGATTTGGAGTTATCAGAACCAGACTATCCTCATTTACCAATTGATCTGTTGATATTACTACTGGGGGTGTATTTTCTTTGGATTCCAAATTAATTGCTACAGTTTTCTCCTCAACAGTACTAGTTTCCAGTAATACAGCATTTTCCATTGTTGCTGCTTTAAGCTTTGTATTGTCATGCTCCATTATAGACTCAGATAGATGAACCTGATTATCTGACACACATTCTGTTTGATTAAGCAAATCAGATGGGTTATTTTCTAAGACTACCATGTCTTCAATAGATTCCTCAGTATTTTTCTCCTGCTCAGATCTTATTAAGGGCTTAGACTTTTTATTCCCTGTTTGTTCAGCTTTACCAGCTCTCCGGCTTGATCTCTTAGTTCCATTCACTATTTTTTCAGAATCAGATTTTGAAAAACTCCCTTCTCTTTGCTTTGCTTTTGGTAGAAAATCTGTTTTAATCATGGTTTCCTGGTTATTTTTCACTGTAACAGTTGATGAAATATTATTCAACGGGGATGGACTAAAAGGTCTATTTTCTGAACCATCAAACTTCTCCAAAGTAATAAAGGTTTGCCTCCGACTTGTAGGGCATGGGGGAGTTCCAGAAACAGTGGCATTAGAAACTGAACTACTGCTGACAACGAAAGAATTTTCTGTACTAGATGCACATTCAGTTAATGTTTTCTTTGATGAAATTAAAGCTTTTTTCCTGTCATCATTATTACTGTTCGACATTTCTGGACTGGTTTTGCCAAGAGAACCACACTCGTTATTTGAAAGGGAGGCCTTTTCAAGATGTTCATCCATATCACGGTCTTCTGTGACATCTTGAGGAATGACAATGTCACTGTCCATTTGCTCCTCCTGCACAAAAATATATATATATATACACACACACAGATTAATAGCTGGCAAACGAGTTTGACTTTCTGGGAAAACTTTAGTTTAAAACTTCAGTAACCCAAAGATAATCACTGACATAATATATGGCAACTATTCCAAAGTTAGTGGTAGATACCTAATAGTTTGTGTTCCTAATAGTAAACATTCAAGAAAAGCCAAGTACATTTATTTTACACACACACACACACACACACACACGCACGCACAATGACTAGTGTCTGCTGATATTCTGCTAGTATCTGAATGGGAGTTAACAGGAAATCATACAATAAATCTACAATAAATCTTAAAATAAATAAATGGAAGACCTACAGACATTTCAGCAGTTTAACAGACTGTATAATAGAAGGGTAATTCTAAAAAGCCCAAAATATGAAATGTCAAACATACCGTAATCATCATCTTAGAATCTTCCTTTGGTTTTCTGGTTAAAGTAGGAATTTCCCTGAAATAAATATAAGAATATTGCTTTTATAATTATTTGACAATGAATAAAACAGATATAAAAGTTGGATGGCTTCTGTACTTACATAGACTCTTCCTGACTATACTGAGTAAATAAGGTATCCTGGGAAACATCCAGATTATTATACATGGCAGGAATATCACACCTGAAAAAAACTGTATATAAGTAACTTCAAAAAACGGATGATATCCTGACAATTAGCAATTAAACTTATGGCCAGGGATGGTGGCTCACGCCTGTAATCCCAGCACTTTGGAAGGCTGAGGTGGGCAAGCTGCTTGAGCTCAGGAGTTCAAGACCAGCATGGGCAACATGGCGAAATCCTATCTCTACAAAAAATAAAAAATTAGCTGGGCATGATGGCATGCATCTGTAGTCCCAGCTACTTGGGAGGTTGATGTGGAAGGATCACTTGAGCCTGGGAGACAGAGACTGCAGGGAGCAGAGATCATACCACTGCACTCCAGCCTGGGTAACAGAAAGAGACTCTGTCTCAAAAAAAATAAAATAAAACATAAAAAGAAAAGAAACTTACAATTCTACTAAATTGTTATAAAATCATAACCTAAATGTGTATTTCTCAGATATTCCATCAAAGTGTCTTCCCCTCCCAATCTATCTCAGAGAAGAAATTCAGTTTATAAATACTTGGTACATTACTAGGTTAGCTTTATACATTATGAAATGCATTTATGTACAGTATAACTTTTGGCATTAAAATTTAGTATATGTGGCCGGGTGTGGTGTCTCACGCCTGTAATCCCAGAACTTTTGGAGGCCGAGGTGGGCGGATCACAAGTTCAGGAGATCGAGACCATCCTGGCTAACATGGTAAAACCCCGTCTCTACTAAAAATACAAAAAAATTAGCCGGGCATGGTAGCATGTGCCTGTGGTACCAGCTACTCGGGAGGCTGAGGCAGGAGAATGGCGTGAACCCAGGAGGCAAAGCTCACAGTGAGCTGAGATCGCGCCACTGCACTCCAGCCTGGGCGACAGAGCAAAACTCTATCTCCAAAAAAAATTAGTACGCATATTTTAGCTCTAAACACAAAGTTATAGTTTTCTTGCATGAAAGATAAGCCTGAATATCAAATACCCAACTCAAGATATAAGGCCTACAAACCGCTTTGTTTTGAGAACTTCTTTTTGGTGCTCAGTTAATATTCTTTCCTTTGCATCTTTTCCTTGTGGAGGTATAAACACAAAGTCAGTAGACTTTTCCTCTTCCAAAAGAATTTCATTCTTTACTTTCAAAGATGAAGATTCAACTTTCAGCTGCAGATTTGAAAAAATAAGCAAAAGTACATTTTAGTTTCCAAATTATTTTCCAATATTTCTATCACTCTCTTCTAATGACACCATTTTTCAATAGTGATTATGAAGTTCATGATACTCATGATCAATAACAAATTAGTACAATGTTCCCCACTTTCTTTCTGCATCTAATAAATATTGAGAAAGTAGAAAATATTAAATCTCTTTACAAAGTAGGCAAGTCTGTGCTTAACTACAAAGTATGGACAAAACCATCTGTCAGGCCAGCATATGGAAATGAACTGATTTGGAGGGAGGAGAGTATATCTGCAGCTCTCAAGTTGAGGCAGGACTTAGTCAAGTGAAAGTCATCAATACAATATGCCCTACATACAGTTAACTTTGGTACTACAATGTTATCCTAATAAATGTTCATTGGAACCATTGCTTTAATTCTACTTATAGCTGCTACAAGAATGTGGCAGAGGTATTCTTAAAAAATAACACTTTTCTTTCATTTCACCAGGGCCATGGTCTCAAGATTCTAGAATAACCTTTACTGGAGGTCATGGAAGAGAGAACTGTTGTCTAAAAGTCAGTTAACTGGCAACTAGCATGATACTTAGTTCAGATTTGAGCTTAACATAGGTGTCTTATCTAGGCATTATTCATTTCTAATCAAAATATTAAGTTCTAAAATAACAATAATCCTAAACAAAAGTTCTAAAATATTTTCCTCTTGTGCTACCTATGTTAGTCATTCATAACTGTCTCATTCCATCTCGAGGGGGCTGCTGCCTGGAATAACTACATGTAACAGTTGCTAAGCATTACATAGAAACTTATCTTTCCTAATCAGGAATCATCACCCAAGGCTTCCAGGTCACCATGCTATCCTGGCATTGCTAAGCATTACACAGAAACTTTATCTTTCCTAACCAGGAATCATCACCTAAGGCTTCTATCCTGGCAGTCTTGCTATCCTGGCAGTCTTTCTAGACCAAATGCTCTCAATTCCCCTGCAATCCCAACCTTTATTTAGTCTTTTACAGTTTTTCCACCCAATTTTCAAAGTTGTATGTAAGTTACCATATACTTTATCTTTAAAAATTTGATTAAATATACTTTCGAAAACATACTTTGGCTGCTGGTTTCGTATTTTCTTTTTTATTCTTTGTTTGTGCCAAAAATGAATCTCTTTTTCCATTTGATTTTCTCTCCATGCCACTTATCTTCACATTTAATTGTGAATTTTCTGTCTGTTTTAATAAAAACGAAACAATTTCATTAAATACAACAGTAATATTTTGCTTTTCCTTTTCACATTTTAAAAATTCCTGCCCAATAAATAGTAATTGCAAATAATGTCAAAATTTTTCTAATTATTCAATCCTATAAAAATCGAAGAAAGGAAAGTCACTGTCTAATTCAATAATAGCAAATGGCTTTGGTGTCTCTTTTATACTAGCTGTTTAATATCACTCAATTCTATGAATTCTGAAAATGAGACATATCACATAACATAAAGTGAATTAAATTACTAGATTCAAACACTCTACCTGTAACTGAAAATATTTCTAAGAGAATATTCAAAGCCATAGAACTTTAAACATTAAACAACTGAGGGTTAATAAAGCATGTATGATAGAGCTATTTCCCCTCAACAGAATTTTACAGACGAAAATACCACTGAACTCTTTAACAAGTCTAAATTGTTAGTTATCTGGCAGAAAATTTTTACTTCAGCCAAAACCAAATGCGATACTTAGTTGGCTATAACAGTCTTTTTTCTCTGAAAGATTCTAAACAAAAACTACCTATACCCTAGCTGCTCCTGAACAGATAAAAAGTTTTCTAAGAACACTCCAGCTCACAAGTCCATAGTACCAGCGCCTTTAACTCCTAGATCTTCAGGCAGTAATCAAATATTATTAGCCAAAGACACTTTGCTCCTAATGCAATGTTGACAGCAAAGATGTGTTTTTCTGATAGGAGAAAATCAGTTTTTAAAAAATGAGAAAATGAACAGCAGCTCTGGCTTAGACATGACTTAGTAACCATTATTTCCAGTTTTTCCAAAGCAACGATTATGTATTTTACTCTTTGTGAACAGCACAGATGAGGTACCTGAGTTCAAAACAAATGATTAATGACAAGAATTAGAGATTATTTACATGAGAATCTCTAGTGAAAATCACAAAAGTAATTTTAGGCCACACAACTGACAAAATGGAAAAAGCCTATGTTACAAACCTCTTTTCTGTTCAGGTTCTACTTATTTATAACTTTCAACAAATAACTTAAATGTCCAAAAACAAATGAACAATAAAACCCCCCAACTTACTCCATCAGAATATGGTCCACTGGATTCCTCCATCATTTCAACAGTTTCCAAACCAGGCAACAGGAGCAGAAATTTTTGTTTGGCTTGCGTTAGTACTGGTCTTTAAAAAAGTACATAAAATATACATCTTAAGTCAAGTAGTACTGGTGAACACTGATGATCTGTTAATAACAGCACTTTAATTTTTAGAGCAGCAAAATACATCTTTATTTTTAAATAAAGACTGTTCCTTACTATGCATATATAAAACTGGGAGAAATTAGGCAGTTTTTGTATTTTTCCCTGTAGTTTTCTGAATTTCCAAATTTTTATCATGGAAAATTCCAATAAGAAGTAGAATATTACATAAAGTATTCATGTCTAGCTTTAATAATTGTCCAGGCAGGGCATGGTAGCTCACGCCTGTAATCCCGGCACTTTGGTGGGAGGCCGAGGTAGGCGGATCATGAGGTCAGGAGACCGAGACCATCCTGGCTAACACAGTGAAATCTTGTCTCTACTAAAAATACAAAAAATTAGCCAGGCATGGTGGCACACATCTGTAGTTCCAGCTACTCAGGAGGCTGAGGCAGGAGAATCACCTGAACCCGGGAGGCGGAGATTGCAGTGAGCCGAGATTGTGCCACTGCACTCCAGCCTGGGCGACAGAGTGAGACTCTATCTCAAAAAAAAAACAAAAAACAAAAAACAAAAACAAAAACGTTGTCCGTTTCCTGTCCTCCTTGTCTCTTTTATTAAGGATAATTTAAACTGCTTTTCTTGGTTCCTGAAATCAAGGTTATTCTAAGCACCTACGAAAAGGTGAAATAATATTTAATAATTATTGTGTATTCCAAATGTAATATTTCAACTAAGGAATCCTCTGTAACAATACCCCATAAGAAAAGATTAATTTAAACCAAAATATCAATTTACATGATCACAACAGAATAGTTAGTTGTATGTAAGTTTTGTTGTTAGCATACTTTAACTCTTCAGGATAAACCAACAGCGTCACTTTAGCAAATGTGGCATTCCAGAACTGAGCACTCTGTTTTCGAATCTGTTTATTCTTGTGCAGAAATATTATGCATAATAGTGGGGAGAGTTGTTCAAGAAGTTCACTGTCATAAGTTCCGGTGTAGTTGAATTGTAGGCAAGCAATAATTTCTCCCAGTAGCTTTTCTAACTAGGAAAAAGGAAAAAATAAAAGCAAAAAATATACTAAACATTAACTCACAGAATGTGTGTTGCTATTTCAGTTTTTAAAATAAAGATAATTTCAAGCTAACCCCCATTGTTGCCTTAAATATTTATCACTCTTTATAACTCGACAAATTATCAGGTGAATTTGCTTTGGTTATTAATATTACAGTTCAATTTTGAACTTATTTTCTATTAACAAAAGAAATTATGTTTTTGTAATAATTATAACAAGACAAATAGTTGCCTACACATGTTCACCTAGAAACTTTGGGTCCAATTGCCATGATATATAAAGGGATAAGCTAAGAGTTGATTAACTAGGCTGGGCTCAGTGGTTCACGCCTGTAATCCCAGCACTTTGGGAGGCCAAAGCAGGTAGATTGCTTAAGCTCAGGAGTTTGCGACCAGCCTGGACAACATGGCAAAACCCTGCCTCTAAAAAAATACAAAAATTATCCAGGAGCAGTGGTGTATGCCTGTAGTCCTAGCTACTTAGTAGGCTATGGTGAGAGAATCACCTTGAGCCCAGGAGGGCAGGGGTGTGGTAAGCCATGATCATGACACTGCACTCCCACCTGGGTGGGATTTTGTCTCCAAAAAAAAGAAAAAACAAAACAAAACAAAACCTGTAAATGTGTTCATATAGTGTTATTAAATATCCATTAAAAATGAAGAACAGGCCAAGCATGGTGGCTCACACCTATAATCTCAGCACTTTGGGAAGCCGAGGCAGGCAGATCACTTGAGGTCAGGAGTTCGAGACAAGCCTGCCCAAAATGGTGAAACCCTGTCTCTACTAAATATACAAAAAATTAGTTGGGCTTGGTAGCATGTGCCTATAGCCCCAGCTACTCAGGAGGCTGAGGTGGCAGAATCACTTGATCCCAGGAGTTGGAGGCAGCAGTGAGCCAGGATCCTGCCACTGCACTCCAGCTTGAGTGACAAGAGTGAAACTCTGTCTCCAGGAAGGAAAAAAAAAGAAAGAATAACCCCTTTAAAAATCAGAATTATGTTTAAGAAAATTATCTAAACCCTATCATTTTCTCATCATGAAAGTATGGTGTATGGACAATTGTCTATTTTTACCTTGTTGTTCAGACAACTATATACTTTAGGAACTTCATCAAGCCTAGGAAGGAAAACACATAAAATAGAATACCATTTATATTTCTGCAAGTTAACACTGTACTATCTATCAAGCTAATCCTAAGAAAAAGGTAATAAAGACATAGTAAATATAAATTGATATAAAAAGGTGCCCAAAGGCTTTACAAGTAAAAAAAACTCAAATGCTAAATATTAAGCATAAAACCATCCCATCTTTGAAAAATGAATCACAGATAATATCTACAATAAGCCTCAAAGTAATAATCATATTAACTGCTTGTTTCTGTACATTTCTTTTAGGCATTATTTTTAATGTAATATAGACTTAAAGATTTGCAAAGAAAAGTTCACGGATTTGGGGGTTGTACTTTATAAAATCTGTTCCAAAAACATTCTCTGTTAATTTATGAAACATAAACTGTCTTATGATTGAACCACACAAGCTTACTGTAAAGAATATTGATGAATCCTTTCAAAATGCTTGTACAAGTTTGTTACCGGGGCTTTTTTTTTTTCTTTCAGGTTTTAAGGCACTGCTTGCTTCGATTCAAATAAAGGGTGATGCAAAACTAATTCAGTTTTTTGGAGAGCAATTCAGAAACATAAATGTGTATGCCCTTTGAACCAACATTTTTACTAATTTTCTACAGAAATAGTGGCAAATGTGGGCAATGATTTACGTATAATGTTCAACTGTTATGAGGGAAAACACTAGAAAAACATGGATGTCCACCAGTCACAAATTGGGTAAAAAGTTTAACAGAATCACATGTAGACATTTTTAAAAATGAGATTTTCGTGTACATGGTACAGAGATAGCCATCCTTCAGTATCCATAGGGGATTAGCTGGCTGTGGTGGTGGCTAATTCCAGGACCACCCTCCTGCCAGGATACCAAAATCCATGGATGTTCAACACCCTAATATAAAACAAGTTGTATTTGCATGTAACCTAAACACATCCTCCCAGGTTTTAAATCATCTCTAGATTCCTTATAATATCTAACACAATGTAAATAATTGTCATATTGTATTTATTTGCATTATTTTTCTTTTTAATTTTTCCAAATATTTTCGATCCAGGGTTGAATCCATGAATGCAGAACCCATGGATACAAACAGCCAACTGTATTAGGTGCATACCATATAATTAACTGCAAAACAGCATGTCAAGTAGGCTTTCCTATCATGCATTTAATAGGTATGCTTGTTTGCATAAACAATTCTGAAAAGATAAGCATTGAAAAGGAAAGGGAAAGGAAAGTAACAGGCAAAACAGAAAGACTTCCAATTTCTCTTTCATATTTCTATACTACTTGAACTCTCTTTTTAACAAAAGTGTAGTTTATTACCCTCTCCACAAAATTGTCAACTACCATCTACAACACAGCTGATTAAAAAGTAAAAGTTGCGACCTATATTTAAATTGTATACATTTAATTCAAAGCTACTTAGCCCAAAATACTTACTTTGAGTTTTCATAAAATAATGCCAAAGGTCTTGTTAAAGTTGCAAATATTTTTCGGATCATAGAAGGCAAAGAAATATGTACAAGTACACTGGAAATAATGCTGGTGATTGAATCGCCAATAGTGAAGAGGGTATCGGAATGTGCTTCCTTGAAGCTCAGAGTGTGGAAAGAATAGATCACTTTCACAATAAGTTTAAATAAAGAAGTCAATTTCCCTAGGGGCTCATTCTTCTTTTTGGACCAGTCTGAAGGTCTCTGTGGTGCTAAAAACAAAAATTGAATTAAAAACTCAAGTAAATTGAAAATAGGGTCACTGTCCACTTTTACAATGTATAGCTCACATTTAAATGGTAGATACATCAGCTGGGCACGGTGGCTCACGCCTGTAATCCTAGCACTTTGGGAGGCCGAGGCGGGCGGATCACAAGGTCAGAGATCGAGACCATCCTAGCTAACACGGTGAAACCCTATCTCTACTAAAAATACAAAAAAAATTAGCAGGGCATGGTGGCGGGCGCCTACAGTCCCGGCTACTCGGGAGGCTGAGGCAGGAGAATGGCATGAACCTAGAGGCGGAGCTTGCAGTGAGCTGAGATCGCGCTACTGCACTCCAGCCTGGGCGACAGAGCGAGACTCTATCTCAAAAACAAAAACAAACAAAGTTAGATACATCAAATACATGTCCGTTTGTTGACTAACACCCCAAACAAATCATAACATAATGTACCATTAATGGATAAGTATCACTAGAACATTATCTTTACAAATGAGAATGGGAGATGAAAACTACTTGGCGGATCATGAATATGAATTTCAGAAAAACAAGTCCATTTTTTCTTAGGAATTATAAAATGCATCTCAAACTTTTATTTTACATTTCATAAAATTTCAACAACTAATATGCAAGAAAGTACTGAATTATGTAAGATAGGTTCCAAATTTAAATTTTAAAAGTTAGTTTTAAAAACAAAAAATTTCCACCAAGAATGACGGACCATTTCCTTGCTCATCTATAGTACATTGATCCCTACAAATAACACTGAACAAGTCAGAGATGCAAAGCCAAGAAAGAATGCAGTAAGTCTACTGCCTGTTTCCTAGATTTAAAGAAAAATATTTGTCCTAAAAGTACTGTCTGTCTTTTTTAAGCTCCGCCTCCCGGGTTCACGCCATTCTCCTGCCTCGGCCGGCCTCCCAAGTAGCTGGGACTACAGGCGCCCGCCACCTCGCCCGGCTAGTTTTTTTGTATTTTTTAGTAGAGACGGGGTTTCACCATGTTAGCCAGCATGGTCTCGATCTCCTGACCTCGTGATCCGCCCGTCTACAAGTACTGTCTTTCTTTTGTACCTTTAATCCCTCTGTAAACATCTACCTAGAAGAATAAACCCACATAGCTCTTGCCCAAAAAATATACCCATTCCAAAATTACTTGTTTCTCTCAATCAAACCGTTCTTTTAAGGAACGAGATCTCAAATTTAACAGAAAAATGAATGCTTCTAAATTAAAATTAATCTCATATGGTAACATGAAAAACAAATGTTGCTACTAAAAGGAAGTTAATCTTTCTCCTTGGAATCAATTTCTCAGACATTAATGTACATTGAAAAACTATATCCAGATATCCCCTGACAGAATGTTGAGGTGAGGTGACAGGCATATGTCAGGAGACTGGTTATATACAAGTGAATGATCAAGTTGTAAATACATTGAGGGTAAGAAAAACCAGGTTTCTCACTATTAGAGACAATAGAGACAAATACAGAAAGAGGAATAGCATAATCCATGTTATATTAGATGGTAAATGAAAGTGTATCTAGAGAAACAATTGTGCCACAGTAAGTAGTAATTAACCTTGCAGTGGAAAACCTGGCAGATGCCATCCTCAAACAAACAGGAAGTGTTAACATCACCAGTAATGGGAAAATAATAAATTGAAAAAGAACTACAGCATTATTTCTGTGGCACTCTGGTAAAGAAATGAATGGACCCTGAATCTAATCTTAAAGAAATATGATAATCCCAGATTGAAAGACTCTAAGAAAGTAAAATTGCTTTTTTTTTTTTTTTTTTTGAGACGGAGTGTAGCTCTGTTGCCTAGGCTGGAGTGCAGTGGCATGATCTCAGTTCACTGTAACCTCTGCCTCCTGGGTTCAGGAGATTCTCCTGCCTCAGACTCCCAAGTAGCTGGGACTACAGGTGCGCACCATTCCTCACTCATTTTTGTATTTTTAGTAGAGACAGGTTGTCGCCCTATTGACAAGGCTGGTCTAGAACTCCTGACCTCAAGTGATCCACCCACCTTGGCCTCTCAAAGTGCTGGGATTACAGGCGTGAGCCACTGCACCCGGCCTAAAGTTGCTTTTTGAAGGACACAAAAGACAAGACTGAGGAACTGTTCCAGGTTGTCAACTTGCCTAAAACTATACCTTCAAATGGTTTGGAGGGGGGAAAAGAATAAAATGTATATTCTGGGGGGAGGGCGGAGCAGATAAGATAAATGCAATAAACCGTTAACTGAGGAACCCGAGTAAATGAATACGAAGTTTCCACGTAAACTCTCGCAATATTTCTCTAAATTTGAAATCATCACAATATAAGTCACCAAAAAAATCCCAAGGCAATCCTGATAATAACAATTTGCTTTCAGTTAGTCTTAATATTGCTTCCTCTTCTCAACTACTTTTAAAAATCTCCCCATTACCCAAATTTTACAGCAAGAGGAACTCTGGCTCTGTTTTGCATGGACATGGAGTGGAAAAGACATTTGTAACTGTGGGCTTACAGTTCCTGAATTGGATATTCGGTTAAATCTAATTTCAGAAGTACCAACACAGGTAAAATTATGTCTCTATGAAACTTCGGTGGCTTATAATTTCTGACATTATCTGTTATACAATCTTGGTATACTTACGGTTTTCAGAGATAAGCCTATTTTTGACACACTGAGGTAATCAGATTAGGTCCTGGTCAGCCCAAGAGGAGAGCTAAGATTGGTATGTCAAGAACATCTATAACCTATATTTCTACGGGACTCAGGCTGGGATGTTCTGACCTATAACATACTTCAGGAGCTTAAAATGTTACTCCATATTGCTACTTAGTAAAAATTCAAAAACCAAAAAAGATTCTAAGAATGTTTTAAAAAACTCATCAATGGCAGATCTTATTGGTAGATAATTTTATGTTCCTAATCTTTAAACAATAAGAAATAATATATATCAACATCAACTAACATTTTTCATTAATGACAGATTATCACTACCTATATGGTATGAACATACAAATACAGGTGGATATATTTGACTTCATTGAATCAATTAGCAGATTTTAAAAACTATTTGCTACAAAATAACTTAAAACTAACCAAGGCATATGGTTTTTAAAAATCACACAACCTGTTATGATCCCAATTGTCCAATTTTAATCATTTACCATTTTTCAGGTAAACAGAGTTAAATATGTGTAACATTTCTGGGAAAAAATAACCAATTAACTGATCCCATTGTTTTCTTTTAAATTATAATGTCAATTCAATGATTATTTTAAATCAGGCTTGCAAATAAAAACATTTTAAGTTATGTCTGTTTCCTGTCCAGATAATCCTTCATACCAGATGGAATGAGTAAAACCATTTGTACCATTAGGCAATCTCTAATTAGAATAGTATTTATCTTTCTGTGTTGTAAAAAGGAGTAAAGACATTTTGTGTGTGATAGAGAGAAGAGAATGATACACAGCATCTGAAAATTAAAAAGAAAAAAAGAGAGAGAACATGTATGAAAGCTCCCGGCATAGTAACTAACATGGTTAAACAAGATCAAAAGTTACTAAAATGAGGTGGCAAAGGTATTAGGACTTCCCCTGGCAAAGTTCAGTAGTGCTTATAAAATACTGGATAAACAAAGGTTAAAAAATACATACTTACATTTAACTTTGGGCTGATATTTAATATTATATGGTGAAAAGTCAATACAATCAACCATTATAGTAATAATATGAATAATTCTATCCACGAGCAACAAATTCTAGAGAAGAGAATATCACTGTTAGAAACATTCAAGTACTGGGACAGTATTCAACAAGAGTAAGCAACATGAAAAAATGACTGTAACTCCCATATATTCTATGTAACGTATGCCACAGCTTACAGTACATTAAGGGCAGCCACCCATGGCTTAACAGAGATCCATTCTGAAAAATGGGTCATTAGGCAATTTCATCTTGTGGGAACACAGGGTACTCACACAAACCTAGATGATACAGCCTACTACACACCTATACAGTCTGTTGTTCCTAAGCTACAAACATGTAGCCTAGGCACCCATACAGGTATGTAGTTACTATACTGAATACTATAGGCAATTGTAACACAATGGTATGTATTTGTGTCTAAGCATCGAAAAGACACAGTAAAAATACTGTATCATGACGTTCTGCAACCACCTTGGGATATGCAGCACTAGATTTGTGGTCTGTTGTTGACTGACACATTGTTATGAGGCCCATGACCGTACATGATTACATATTTTTTTCAGTTAACTGCTGTTAGTCAAATACTGTACTTTCTCTTCCTCAATATTTAAGAAAAATAATTAACCTTTAAGATCCCCATAAAAGCCATCATATCAACCAATAAACTGAGACTGGAAGTACTAGGATCATAGATTCTCTATCAAATTCCTCTTGAAAATGATGTAGTAAAAGTTTTCACTAAACCCAGTGGAAACAAAACATAAAAAGAAGTTGCTGGCCAGGCCTGGTGGCTCACGCCTGTAATCCCAGTACTTTGTGAGGCTGAGGTGGGCGGATCACCTGAGGTCTGGAGTTCGAGATCAGCCTGGCCAACATGGTGAAACTCCCTCTCTACTAAAAATACAAAAATGAGCCAGGCGTGGTGGTGCACACCTGTAGTCCCAGCTACTAGGGAGGAGAATCACTTGAACCTGGGAGGCAGAGGTTGCAGTGAGCCCATATTAATAGCACCACTGCAACTCCAGCCTGGGTTGTCACCCAACAATCACTGTGAGACTCTGTCTCCGGGGGAAAAGAAAAAAGAACTGTTATTTTTACTTTCCTTTATTCCTCATTAAATTACGTGTTAGATACAAGATGTAGAGAAAACACACACAACAAATATCATTTCAATAATCTGCATGGAAAAACAATGGTTTCTGTGTGAAGGCCATTACCAAGATTATACACAATAATAAATAATTGAAACAACCAAAATGCCCTTAAAATAGCAGAATTCCAGGCCAGGTGCAATGGCTCACGCCTGTAATCCTAGCCCTCTGGGAGGCCAAGGTGGATCATCTCAGGCCAAGAGCTCGAGACCAGCCTGGCCAACATGGTGAAACCCCATCTTTACTAAAAATACAAAAATTAGCTGGGCGTGGTGGTGCACACCTGTAATCCCAGCTACTCGGGAGGCTGAGGCAGAAGAATCACTTGAACCCAGAAGGCGGAGGCTGCAGTGAGCTGAGATCGTGCCACTGCACCCCAGTGTGGGTGACAGAGTGATACTCCATCTCAAAAAATAGTAAAAAAATTAAAAAAATAATAGAATTCCAAGTAATGGTACAACCATACTACAGAATACTAGACAGCAGTTGACAAATAATAGAGCTATATGGATTGACTTGAAACGGAGCCAAGACAGTGTTTTACGAAAAGTTACATAATTACTTCGCAATAAGGATTTCCTTGCCAAGAATACCGTATTCATATGCATATGCAAGTATCAATATACAAATGACATGTGTAAATAGAAAGAGGTCTATTCTGGAACGACATATATCAATCTGTTCCCAACAGCTGTCCTTTCCATGAGGAGGGAAGGAAAGAGAAAAGAGACTTATATTTTCTAAGACTACAAACTTTCAAAGGGATTGAATTTAAACATCTAACAGATACATATGCAAAAGTGAGGTCCAGGGCAGCATGGCCCTTGAACTGTTAATCTACAAAAGCAGAAGCACAAGGAGATACACAGTATAGTAAAAGATCTTCACTGTTAATAGTAAAAGATCTTCACTGTTAATGATCCCAAAACATGAACCTTAGAGCCCAAAGACACAAAACTGTTACACAAAGCATACTTGTCTTCAATATCAACTCTGTCACATATAAACAGAAGCAGTAATAAGTGATAGCTCACAAATGTTACCTCCATTTACTTGAAAAGAATCCTTTAAAAACAAACAAAAAACGGTAGCATCAGGACAAACTCACAGAAAAGCCTTCATCTTCCAAACTGGACATTATCTTGGAAGAAAGTTCCTCACAGCACAAGTTCTCTTCTGCTGTTGCCACCAAAGCAGCACAACGAGCAAATGCTCTATATAATTCTGACCAAGTTCTAAGTAAAGTCTTCATGGTGGCCTACCAATAACAATAAAAAAAGAAGTTCTGTTAATATATACCTATGTATCAAATAGTTTCTGGAATCAATACATCTTTTAAAAACACTGCAACATTTAATGTGTCACAAAAGAGACTAACGGCTAGGCGCAGTGGCTCACGCCTGTAATCCCAGCACTTTGGGAGGCCAAGGCGGGCGGATCACCTGAGGTCAGGAGTTCAAGGCCAACATGGCGAAATCCCGTCTCTACTAAAAATACAAAAAATTAGCCAGACGAAGTGGTGGATGCCTGTAATCCCAGCTACTCAGGAGGCTGAGGTAGGAGAACTGCTTGAACCCGGGAGGTGGAGGTTGCAGGGAGCCAAGATTGAACCACTGTACTCCAGCCTGGGCAACAAGAGCGAAACTCTGTCTCAAAATAAAAAACAGACTAACACAAAGTAATAACCTTTCCCCCACACCCCAGAGATCTAATCGAAGAGAGGAAATAAGGCCAGGATACCAAAACTTATCAAAGATCCAAAAGAACTTCTCTCATCCTTCATCATTCTCCTAAGCTAATAATAAAGTCATAAACAAGTCTTATTTTAGAAATTATTGTGGGCTGGGCACGGTGGCTCATGCCTGTAATCCCAGCACTTTGGGAGGCCAAGGCGGGTGGATCACTTGAGTCAGGAGTTCAAGACAAGCCTGACCAATATGGTGAAACTCCATTTCTACTAAAAATACAAAAATTAGCTGGGCGCGGTGGTATGGTCCTGTAGTCTCAGCTACTTGGGAGGCTGAGACAGGAGAATTGCTTGAACCTAGGAGGCACAGGTTGCAATAAGCTGAGATTGCACCACTGTACTCCAAGCCTGGATGACAGTGCAAGACTCTGTCTCAAAAAAAAAGAAAAAAAGAAAAAAGAAAAAGAAAAAGAAATCATTGTGGAGCTGATTATAAAGGATGAAATAATATTTTCAGAAAAGTACAAATCCCTTAGAAATCAATACTTTACAATGCCTTACCACTGGAAATCGCGGTTCTGAAAAAATATGGTTTACTGGTAAAGTCAATGCACCATAGATGGCACTAAAATTATGTTCTAAGGCATCACCTTGATTTACTTCATTGGTCTAAAACAAGAAAAATAATGAAGTTAGACAAATTATCATCTTATTCTAATCCTAAGTAGTAACTTATTTCTAAGAAGTGGGCAAAACTGTGTCCCTCAATGATGAGATTCAAAATATGTTTAACTCCTAACCCCTGGAACCTACGAAAGTAGTCTTATTTGGAAATGAAGTCTTTGCAGATGTTCAGAAGGGGTCCTACTGGATTAGGGTCAGCCCCAATCCAATAAACAGTCTTTTCTGTAAGAGGAACATTTGGATAGGCACAGAAAACAATACCACGTGAAGATGTAGGCATAGTCAAGTGACGCAGCTACAACTCAAGGAAGGTCAAGGATTGCCAGCAACCAGCAGAAGCTGAGAGGCATGAAGAGATTCTGCCTCAAAGCTCCAGGAGAAACCAATCCTACCAACTCCTTGATTTTGGATAGCTGGTCTCTAGAACTAAGGGAGAATACATCTCTCTTGTTTTAAGTCATCAAGTGGCTGTAATCTGTTAACAGCAAACTGAGAAAATTATGCACTATGTTTAAATTCTAAAAGAGATTCCCAGAGCCAACTCCAAAGTCTTCTACTATACATACACAGCATTCCAGCAAAAACTAATACAATAAAAAGGGCCTCTGTGACCGTTCTAACAGTGGGAAGCTATTTAAGAATGTAGGCCGGGTGCGGTGGCTCATGCCTGTAATCCCAGCACTTTGGGAGGCTGAGGCGGGAGGATCACGAGGTCAGGAGATCAAGACCAACCTGGCGAACACGGTGAAATCCCATCTCTACTAAAAATACAAAAAAAAAAAAAAGAAAAAAATTAGCCGGGCATAGTGGCGGGTGCCTGTAATCCAGCTACTCAGGAGGCTGAGGCGGGAGGGAGAATGGCGTGAACCCCAGGAGGTGGAGCTCACAGTGAGCTGAGATCGTGCCACTGCACTCCAGCCTAGGCGACAGAGACTTCATCACAAAACAAAAACAAACAAAAAACAAAAAGAATGTAAATGACTTTTCTTCCAGAAGAATAGTGTGCTAGTTTGAGTAGCCAAAATAAGGGCTAGTTAACTATAATGTAAGAAGCTGGGCACGGTAGCTCACGCCTGTAATCCCAGCACTTTGGAAGGCTGAGGCTGAGGTCAGGAATTTGAGATCAGCCTGACCAATACAGTGAAACTCCATCTCGACTAAAAATATGAAAATTAACTGGGCGTGGTGACGCACACCTGTAGTCCCAGCTACTTGGGAGGCTGAAACAGGATAATCGCTTCAACCCACGAGGCAGAGGTTGCAGTGAGCCAAGATCGTGCCACTGCACTCTAGCCTGGGTGACAGAGTGAGATTCCGACTCAACAACAACAACAACAAAATTCCTTCGAGTTATTTCATTTTTGAGTTACAGCACTATTAGCCCAGAGAATGCATATTCCCACTTAATGATTGACAAAGAGGCTGACAAATCATAAACAGAACGTGCTGCACAGCCTGTCACCATTCCCAGTTCTGTTAAATATGTACACGTAAGGATTTAAGTATTTAAATACACAGATTATTCAACTCTCAATAGATTCCTGACTTAAGGAAATAGTATATGGCTTTGAGGTAATCACCAATGTGGCTTAACTATGGGAATATACAGCCTAGTCAAGATAACCACTGTTATTCCGTTAATAAAACTACTGAAAGAACCCAAGATACAAGATTTTACATCTACGTGAGCCTTCTAGGTTTATAATCACTACTGAAGAAAATGAAGATGATTAGTCCCCATTAAGTTATAGTTTCTTTACCAGTGAGGCAGAAATGCAGTAAAATCAAAAATACAAAGTTTGCAAATTCCACCAGAAAAAATATTTATGATCTTCTATTCAAATACAAACTTACTATTCATTTCCCCAATTGCACAAACAAACAAAAAAAAAGGTGTATTATCTAAAATATGTAGATTTATTTCATACCTGATTAATCAATTCAGTTAATGGGGTGACTATAACACTCCACATTTTCCAGAGATGCTCCTTATTTTCCAACTGCTTTGCATTTTGATTGATAACATTTAAAACTGAGTCACTGAAAGCTAGTGGTGAAGTTGGACCAGAAAGAACACAGCCTACAAGTGATTCCAAACTGAGAAAGAACCTGAAGAAAAAATTACAAACAATGCATCAACTTTCTGGCAGGAATATATTAATTTAATGTTAACAAATTCTAAAATAACTGACAAAAAGTTAATGAATTGTCTTTTAAAAAAAAAACATCTTAAAGAAACCTAGGAAATAGTACATAAATAATCTCATTCATTACATAACTTTTCCAAGACAAAGTTTCAAGTTAAAGTACAAACTTACCTTTCATCTGATACACCACATTCCAAGAGATTGTTGAAAATTAATTGAATTAAGAACAAAGCTGGAGTTCCCTGAGGGAGAAAATGAAGCCAATATTCTCAGTTACAAAGAATAGAACACTTGTTTTTTATAATCGGTTATTTAAGAAATAAAATCGTTTTAGCATGACAAATTTAACTTTTGGTATTACTTAAGGTATGACAACCATGTTAATAAAATTATTTCCATAAACTACACACAAAAATCAAGCTCTTGGCCAGGCGTGGTGGCTCACGCCTGTAAACCCAGCACTTTGGGAGGCCAAAGTGGGTGGACCACGAGGTCAGGAGATCGAGACCGTCCTGGCTAACACGGTGAAACCCCATCTCTACTAAAAATACAAAAAATTAGCCAGGCAGGGTGGCACACGCCTGTAGTCCCAGCTACTTGAGAGGCTGAGGCAGGAGAACGGTGTGAGCCCGGGAGGCGGAGGTTGCAGTGAGCCGAGATCACGCCACTGCACTCCAGACTGGGCAACAGCCTGACTCCATCTCAAAAAAGAAAAAAAGAAAAAAAAAAAAAATCAAACTCTTCAAGTCTAATCATAGCTATTTCCTCTATACAGAAAATCAAGGAATGATGAGATTCCAGATATAAAAAGAACATCAATCTAAAATTTACTGGAATCCCAATGCCTACATCCTAGAGATATTAAATGCATCTTACATTAGCTTCCAATATTTGTGGCAGTAACCAACACCATTACCATACATAAACAAACACAAAACTTTCCTTCTGGAGCCATTTATTTAATCCAGGAAAATAGTTTCTTCATTCACATAGCAGCATATTTAATTCTCTACATTAACTATCAGTTTTTCCTTTAATTTGGTCAATATACTTCAAATCCAATACTCTCAGAATTTTACATAGGTTATCTTTTTTTAAAAAAAGGGGGGGGGGGAATATGGCTGGGCACAGTGGCTCACATCTGTAATCCCAGCATTTGGAAGAGCAAGGCGGGGGAATCACCTGAGGTTAGGAGTTCAAGACCAGCCTGACCAACACGGAGAAACCCCGTCTCTACTGAAAATACAAAATTAGCCAGGCGTGGTGGCACATGCCTGTAATCCCAGCTACTCGGGAGGTTGAGGCAGGAGAATAGCTTGAACCTGGGAGGCGGAGGTTGCAGTGAGTGGAGATGGTGCCATTGCAGTACAGCCTGGGCAACAAAAGTAAAATTCCGTCTCATAAATAAATAAATTAATTAATTAATTAAAATAAAATAAAATAAAATAAAAAATTAAAAAAGGAAGTATAAATGTTTTTCGCCAATCTTCATCATATTACATTTAAGATACTTGCATTAAGAATATCCATATTAGCAACCTGATATGCTGGTGAACCTAATACTTTCTGAGGAAGACCTTTAATTGTAATTTCCATGAGGACCTATGAGAGATAAAAGGTTTTACAGTAAATTAGCCGTAAAAATATTATCTAATAAAAATCTGAGTGTTAACGATATC
Organism: Piliocolobus tephrosceles; assembly: GCF_002776525.5. Lineage (NCBI taxonomy): Eukaryota > Metazoa > Chordata > Mammalia > Primates > Cercopithecidae > Piliocolobus > Piliocolobus tephrosceles. Next base: position 37,149,762 of record NC_045444.1, on the reverse strand, counting down.
TCTAACAATTACAAGTAATGTTCATTCATTAACGTAAATATAATCTCATCAGTTAAAAAAGATCAAATACATTCATTTGCTAACATGAATATATCTGCATCCGTTTTAAAAGTTCAAATACAGAAATATAAAAAGCAGGTAAAGTCTTTAATCTCCAGGGATAATCAATACTTTCAGTTCAGAGTCTATTTTCCTAGACCTTCTAAATTTCTGTACATGTAAGTACACAGAAAAACACACAACTTCTTGGGCAGTCGGTTATATACACACATTCCTTTAAACTATTAAAAGTCATTACAATGTAAATCACTAATGATATTAAGCTCTGCAACTAACCTTCATTTTACCTTGTTACAGAGTTTTTGCATCAACATAGAAAAATACTGCTATATGAGTGCCCATTATTTAGTCAACCATTTTTCTATTAAGGGACCTTGAGACTATTTCTATATTTTTTTATACTACTAATAGAAATTCTGCAATTAATTATACTGGTACCCAAAGCAAATATCCAAAGGACTGCTAACTAATAGTTGGGTCCAAGATTGCCAAATCAAACTGACTGAGCCTACCAAATTGCTCTCCAAAAATACTACCACACTGGTATTTTTCTTTTTTGGGACAGGGTCTCACTGTTCTGTTCTCCAGGCTGGATTGCAGAGGCACGACCTTGGCTCACTGCAGCCTCAAACTCGTGGGCTCAAGTGATTCTCCCACCTCTGCTTCCAGAAGAGCTGGGACTACAGGCATGTCACCACGCCTGGCTAATTTTTGCAATTTGCCCAACTTGACCTCCCAAAGTGCTGGGATTACAGGTGTGAGCCACCATGCCCAGCGGTAATATACTGGTATGAACACGCACTACATAACTTAAATGTTATAAAAGAGCTATGTCAGTGAAAATACACTTTCACATACTGTCATCTGAAACAGATTAATAATAATAGACAGTATTAGTTTGTTCCTGGCCTACAGTACTTTGCATGTATCAACTCATTTAGTCTTTAACTACTGCTACATTCCCTCTTTACATATGGGGTTAGGCAAAGCCAAGGGAATAGATAAATTGCACAAATTTACCCTAATAAATAGTTAGGCTGGTATTCAACCTAGTCTGCTCCAGAGCCCTTGCGATTAACCACTATGCTATACTGCCATAGAACAAGTAACTGTCAAAGTACATAAAGGAAACAAAATTAGAAAAAGGGTATTGTTTGTCCCATCGGAGCTTATTATGAGACGCTCATATCATCAAAATCATATCCAATTCACTTTTCTTCCTGTACTACATGGGTTAAAAAAAAAAAAAAGTGTTTTAATACCAAAGTCATTCTCTTGGTTAAAAACAGTTAATTTAGAACAAAGTACCAGCTCACTATTAGTGGTTTTCAGCAACCTTGTCGTAAAATTAAAGGACATCTGAGTTTCTTCAGTTCAAGTTTCACGTCCTTTACCCTAGTTTTTCTCTGTATGGCGGGTATTTTTTTTCTTATCACATTGAAGACTTTAGTGGCTGTTGTTATAGTCACTTTATGAAAAAGGTTTGGAATGACTCTGTAGTTAACAGAATGGCACTTACTGCAACAGGACTAAACTGCTAATGAATGCTTGATATAAAAAATGTCTTCCCAAACTATCTTCGATATAAAATTTAACTTCGGAAAATGGTTTTTAAAGTCCAACATATGGGTATTATACTTACCAGCGTTTTTGATACAGGAAATACTTCAGACTTTACTATGCTTTCCAAAGACTTTAATAAGAGAGTCAAAACTTCAGAACCTGGTTTCTCTTTTTTGTTACCTATCAAAAAGCAAAAAGGAGGGTATAGTTTTGTTTTGGTTTTTTTTTTTTGAGCTGTCTTGCTCTGTCACCCAAGCTGGGGTACAGGGGCACAATGTTGTGCCAAACTCCACCCATCTCAATTTCCCAAAGTGTTGGGATTACAGGCATGAGTCAGCCCAGCCAAGAACAGTGTATTTCTTTTTTTTTTTTTGAAGGAGTTTCACTCTTGTTACCCAGGCTGGAGTGCAATGGCGCCATCTCCGCCTCCCAGGTTCAAGCGATTCTCCTGCCTCAGCCTCCTGAGTAGCTGGGGATTACAGGCATGCACCACCATGCCTGGCTAATTTCGTATTTTTAGTAGAGGCGGGGTTTCTCCATGTTGGTCAGAATGGTCTCGAACTCCTGACCTCAGGTGATCCGCCCGCCTTGGCCTCCCAAAGTGCTGGGATTACGGGCATAAGCCACCGCACCCGGCTAGAAGGGTGTATTTCTAAGCATGTAATTTTAGAGATGACTATACAGAGAGCTGTAAAAATTTATTTTTTTCTAAATCAACAATAGTAAGTACAGTTGACCCTTGAACAACACGGGTTTGGACGGCATGAGTCCACTCATATTCAGATTTTCTTCCATCCCGGAAACAGCAAGTTCTACCCCTCCTCTTCCCTCCTTAGTGTACTCAACGTAAAGACAAGGATATAACCTGGTTCCACTAAATGACTGTGTTTTCTTATGATTTTCCTAATATTCTTTTCTCTAATTTACTATATTGCTAATGAACACAGAACACAGCATATAATGCACATAACATACAAATATGTGTTCATCAGCTATTTATGTTATCAGCAAGGCTTCCAACCAATAGTAGGCTATCAGTAGTTAAGTTCTCGGGGAGTCAAAAGTTACATGTAGACTTTCAACCATATGGTGGGTCAGCACACCTAACCCCAGTGTTGTTCAAGCATTAACTATAAATTAAAGCCTGGAAGCTATGGTAATACAAGAAATACTTTTAAAATACATTTTATATACTGCCAAATAATTCACTGGATGCTAAAAAAATCATCTGATCACCACCTGTTTAAAAAAAAAATCATTTGATCAGTGTTAATAGTGCTTACCTGATTCAGTAACTGATTTCACCAAGCTAATTAGCTCCTTCCAGATAGCACTGACAACCACATCTGTCAAACAAAATAAACTTGAGTATTTTAAATGAAGTACATATGACTATGTACTATGACTAACACTCTCCTTTTACTTCCTTACACTAAAGAAATAAATTGAACAATATTTAATTTTCCTCACGATATTCAGCCCTGTAGTAAGTTTATAAAGCACTATCACTTCGTTTTTGTTTGTAGAAACTAAATATGTTTATTTTTTGAGATAGGGTCTCGCTCTGTCCAGGCTGGAGTACAGGAGCACAATCATAGCTCACCGTCATCTCAACAACCTGGGCTCAAGCAGTCTTCCCACATCAGTCTCCCAAGTAGCTAGGACTATAGGTACATACCACTACCCCCATCTAATTATTATTATTATTTTGTAAAGACAGCATTCTCACTACATTTCCCAGGCTGGTCACAACATCTGCCTCAAGCGAACCTCCCACCTTAGCCTCCCAAAGTGCTAGGGTTACAGGCATGAGCTACCATGTCCAGCCATAAATGTGTTCCTTAAAACAACTATAACATGTTAACACTGAATTGTATAACTAAGGGTAATTGCTTTATCTTTTTTTATCATCTTTCTTTTCTGAATTGAATGCCCACTACTTTTGAGGCAGAGATTGTTCACAGAGATTCAGAAGGATATCTAATAACCAACAGAAAAAAAATTATGTGATTCACTGTGATTCTTTTTCCAACCAGTTCCAACAGCAAAGAATTTTTGAAATTTCCTTTCCTCATTACTTGATAGGCCATATAACACAGGAGTTTAGGTACAGATACTAAAGCCATAGAGCCTGACACAGTATTACCACGTATAAGCGACTTCGCACAGCTTATGTGTTTCCTGTATTACCCAGTTTCCTCATTTGTAAAATGAACTAACATGGAAAGTTACTGCCAAAATTAAATGAATGTATGCAAAGGTCTCGCACAATCTGGCCAGTAGGTGGCACCATATAAATATCTTCTATTTTATCTTATTTTTTAATACTGAGTCTTGCTCTATCACCCAGGCTGGAGTACAGTGGCACAATCTTGGCTCACTGTAACCTCCACCTCCTGGGCTCAAGCAATTCTCATGCCTCCACCTCCCGAGCAGCTGGGCCTGCAGGTGACAACACGCCCACCTAGTTTTTGTGTGTTTTGTAGAGACAGGGTTTTGTCATGTTGCCCAGGCTGGTCTCAAACAACTGAGCTCAAGTGATCCACTCACCTTGGCCTCCCAAAATGCTGGGATTACAGGTGTGAGGTACTGGGATTGGCCTATTTTTTTCTTTTTAAACACACATTTGAGCAAATAATAAATCAAATTCTCTTACCGGCGGCATCTTTTCCAACTGCAACAAAGCTATCATGAACAGCAGTGATAAGTGTATTTGCATGTTTGGAAAAAAAAGAAGGGCTGCTGATTAAGGGATGTTCCAGTGGCTCTGAAAGGGGGAGAATAAAAGATAATTATGTAAAACAACAGATTTACGAAATACATTTCTCACTATAAAACTTTAAAACATCTATTAAGTAGGTGTGTTTTCTATAAAAAAAGATTCATATTTATTTCATACACAACTATAAAATATTTTGGCTGTGAAAAAATAACACCTCTCCTCACCCCAATGCAGTAAGTCCTGGACTGTTTTAGTAATTAAAATTATTCTTAAAATATTTAAATACCTAAGCTCAGCACAAGTTTATTTTGCTTAGCAAAACTCAAGGCTTCTGGACCCAACAAGAAATGAAGCAACATTTCAAGTCCCAAAAGTTGAATGGAAGGGATTGTGGCCATTCCACCTAAATTCGAACTCAGGTTCATTCGGGGAGTTCCCGGGGCTCCATATGGGGAGGAAGCACCTTTAAGAAAAAAAGAAAGGGTAAGTCATACAAGCTCATTTTATATTAGCTACCCAAATGCATATATTTCATTTCAATGAAACTTTTAAAAACAGAGTTTAAATGTCTCAGGCATTAATCCATATCTTGAAATATTAACATGCAGGTATTCTGTAACATAAATTTTTAAGACTCAGATGGCAAATATAAAATAATACATATGAAATAACTGTCTTTCAATGATATACATAGACACTTTATAACTGCTAAGATTTTTTTTGAGACAGTCTCATTGTACTGTCAAGGCTGCAGTACAGTGGTATAATCATAGTTCACTAAAATCTCAAACTCCTGGGCTCAAGCAATTCTCCCATCAGCATTCCAAGTAGCCGTAACTATAGATGGATGGATGTCACTGTGCTCCGCTAATTTTTTTATTTTTTGTAGAGACAGGATCTCACTATGTAGCACAGGCAGTATCGAACTCCTGGCTTCAAGTGATCCTCCCGCCTCAGCCGTCCCAAGTGCTGAGATTACAGGTGCGTGTCACTGCACCTGGCTGAAGTGTTGTTTTTGTTTTGAGACTGAGTCTTGCTCTGTTGCCCAGGCTGGAGTGCAGTGGCATGATCCCGGCTCACTGCAACCTCCGCCTTCCAGGGTTCAAGTTATTCTCCTGCCACAGCCTCCCAGGTACCTGGGCTTACAGGCGCCCACCACCATGCCCGGCTAATTTTTGTATTTTTGGTAGAGACGACGGGGTTTCACCGTGTTGGCCAGGCTGGTCTCAAATGCCTGACCTCAAGTGATCTGCTGGCCTCGGCCTCCCAAAGTGCTAGGGGTTACAGGTATGAGTCACCTCGCCCAGCCAATGTGTTGTTTTTAATAGCGCTAAGATTCTGGTTCTAAAACCAACAGACTTTCATGTTAGCTGCTCTGAGGCTTTTTTTGTAATGTACCTCATATAATGTACTGAAAATACATCTGTCTTTTCTAACCACAACTACATGCTTACAACAGTACTCAGTAACATAAAAACAAAACAAACAAAAAAACCAGAAAGACATAATGGATTTTTTGGTAACGAATCTAAAAATTATGAAGTGCTTCATTTCATAGGAAAAACACTGAGTAAAACCTCTCAAAGCTTGTTTTATTTCCTACTTCAAAACTATGGCTCTAGGTCAACAAAGCCTGATTAAAAAAGCAAAAAACAACATCTACCTCTTACCTTTGTGTACAGGAGTCATAGGATTTAAACCTGGAGATGTAGCTACATGACACGAATTGCCTTGAGGTGAGGCATTAGAATCAATGCTTATTGTACTTTGAATCAGAGGCACACAAACCTATGGGATAAAAGAAGAGAAAACATCGATCTATAAACTATACATCTGTCACAGTTTCTAAAAGCCTCACATAATATAAATTTCATTAAATGGAGCCTTAATATATTCCATTTTACAGATTGTTTCCATGCACAAACAGGCTAAAAAATGAAATTTGGAAAAAATATGAACATTTTATTACAATTGTATTTGCCCTAAATGTGTATCAGCTAAACTTGTTTATATAAACATCTGAATTGTATACATTATTGGTAGACTAATTTTAACTTTTTAAAACTCTGGAACATCATCCTAGTACCAGTCACCTGTAGTTACCAAATAAATTATTCCAATTAATGTATTGGATAAATGCAAAGGATTAGCCTATTGGACCCTTAAAATGGTAGAATTTGGAAAATTCATTATGATCCAAATTACATTACTGACAATACCCATCTTCAATTATTTCATGTTATATAAAATTTAAAACTCTAGGCTGGGCACGGTGGCTCAAGCCTGTAATCCCAGCACTCTGGGAGGCCGAGACGGGCGGATCACGAGGTCAGTAGATCGAGACCATCCTGGCTAACACGGTGAAACCCTGTCTCTACTAAAAAATACGAAAAACTAGCCGGGTGAGGTGGCAGGCGCCTGTAGTCCCAGCTACTCAGGAGGCTGAGGCAGGAGAATGGCGTAAACCCGGGAGGCAGAGCTTGCCGTGAGCCGAGATCACGCCACCACACCCCAGCCTGGGCGACAGAGCGAGCCCGCGTCTCAAAAAAAAAAAAAAAAAAAAAAAATTTTAAAACTCTTAATATATTAAAAAATTAAGAACTGAATAAAAATGGCTTAAGCATAAGTCCTCTTTTCCAAGAATGCATTCCCTGCTATGCAGCTATTTACATAAAACATAAGGACTATAGATGCATAAGTAAAATATACCCCCAAAATCCAAAATAAGTGATGAAGATATGAAAAAGATGTTAGCAGAGCTGCTCCTTTTAACTGTAAAAAAATTCAAAAACCAGGCCGGGCGCCGTGGCTCACGCCTGTAATCCTAGCACTTTGGGAGGCCGAGGCAGGCGGACCACGAAGTCAGGAGATCAAGACCATCCTGGCTAACACAGTAAAACCCTGTCTCTACTAAAAATACAAAAAAATTATCCGGGTGTGGTGGTGGGTGCCTGTAGTCCCAGCTACTCTGGAGGCTGAGGCAGGAGAATGGCGTGAACCCGGGAGGTGGAGCTTGCAGTGAGCCGAGATTGCGCCACTGCACTCCAGCCTGGGTGACAGAGCAAGACTCCATCTCAAAAAAAAAAAAAAAAAATTCAAAAGCCAAGGATGGAAATAATTGCAAAAACCCAAAAGGTTTAGGTGAGATTAAACTTTATGTCTAAATACAAGTAAGGATATGCAAATCCTGAAGAATTCGTAAAATCATTGTGTAACAATTAAAAAGAATCCTACAAATAGGATTAAATCACTGGTTATCACTATGCAGCCTAGAAAACAGAGGAACAAAAAAATAACTGGTCCAACCTTATATCTACCCACTGTAGCACTTGATTTCTCTTTTTTTTTTTTTTTTTTTTTGAGATGGAGTCTCACTCTGTTGCCTGGGCTGGAGTGCAGTGGTGTGATCTCAGCTCACTGCAACCTCCAACTCCTGGGTTCAAGCAATTCTCCTCAGCCTCTCAAGTAGCTGAGACTTCAGGCACATGCCACCACACCTGGCTAATTTTTTGTATTTTAGTAGACACGGGGTTTCAACATGTTGCCCAGGCTGGTCTTGAACTCCTGAGCTCAGGCAATCCACCTGCCTCTGCCTCCCAAAGTGCTAGGATTACAGGTGTGAGCCACTATGCCCGGCTGATTTCTATTTCACTGATGCTGGTTTTCTTCTCAATCATATTCCAAATCCTCTACAGGGAAAAAAGTCTCTTTTTAAAATCATAATGCTTGTAGAGTGAGAATGAGTATTTGAGTACTTGCTGATTTAAAAACATTTCAGGGCCAGGTGATGGCTCATGCCTGTAAGCCAGCACTTGGGGAGGCTGGGGCGGGCGGATCATTTGAGGCCAGGAGTGCGAGACCAGCCTGGCCTCCATGGTGAAACCCTATCTATACTAAAAAATACAAAAAATCAGCCAGGTGTGGTCGTGTGCCTGTAGTCCCAACTACTCGGGAGGCTGACGCAGGACAATCACTTTAACCCAGGAGGTGGGGGTTGCAGTGAGCCAAGATGGCACCACTGCACTCCAGCCTGGGCAACAGAACAAGACTCTGTCTCAAAATAAATAAATAAATAAAAACATTTCAGGTAAAGGGGCTCCATTTCAAGCAACTGAACAATATCCCTGTGGGAAATGAATTTAAGTTATCTGCCAGTCAAGTGAAAGATCTTTTATATGTTCTAGTCTGCTAACAAATAGCAAAAATAACACTAAAAGAGTAAATTGGTAAGAACTTAAGAACACATTAACAAAAACATAAAGTGCTATAGTCAACACTTGTAATGTTACCTGTTCAAAATTACCAGGAAGATGAGGTCCAAGTCTCATCAGTAAATACCACCAGACTTCTAGTTTTGTTAATGCTAGAGTTTCTGTTCTCACATGGATTGAACTCAAAGGCTGCATTAACAACTTGAGTCTTTTTGCACTACACAGTATATCTTAAAAGAAAATAAGCACACAGGTAAAGAGACATCAAAGCTAAAGATTAACTCCAACATTAGCTATGCAATAGTCTTTTATTACAGCAAGAGAACAGATTTTAAAATATTTTTTAAAAAAATAAATCCTCAGGATGTCCTTGCTCTACCCAAAACTTGCATTTTCATAAACTGTAGTACTGCTGAACCAAAAACACTCAATAAGGCAAAAATGTATTTTAAAACAAATAAGTAGTATTTATTAGAGACTGTGTGCCAGGGGCAATTTCCCACCAGGAAATACTTTAGGTTGGTTACAAATGAGGGGATGCTACTGACATCTTATGGGTAGAGTACTAGGGACACTACTAAACTTCAACACACGGGACAGTCCCGAAAAACAAATTATCCAGCACAAAATGCCAAAACTTTGAGAAATACTGTCCTAGCTGCTTTAGCATTCTCATTGCCCCCATTTGACAAAGAAACGGAAGCATGTTTACATTATGTCAAAAAAGGCTATCATTTTAAAAATCAATTATTAATATATTCCACCAAAAATCATTACTACTGGGGCCACTGATTGAATACATTTTTGAAATCTAAATAGATTCAGATTCAGGACTGCCCTATCTTAACAATAATCATATTGTTAAAATTCAGCATAGAAATTAAATCCAATCTTCAGACAAAACATTTATGCCAAATGAGTAAGACTGGGGATATGAAAAATCAAGACATAGTCTGTGTTAAAGTAACTTGTCAAAAAGACCTTAAAAGGGTTGGGCATGGTGGCTCACGCCTATAATCCTAGCACTTTGGGAGGATGAGGAGGGCAGGTCCACTTGAGGTCAGGAGTTCGAAACCAGCCTGGCCAACATGGTGAAATCCTGTCTCTACTAAAATTACAAAAAGGTTAGGTGGGCGTGGCAGTGGGCTCCTGTAATACCAGCTACTCAGGAGGCTAAGGCAGGAGAATCACTTGAACCCAGAAGGCAGAGGTTGCAGTAAGCTGAGATCGCGCCACTGCACTCCAGGCCGGGCAACAGAGTGAGACTCCGTCCCAAATAAACAAACAAACTGACTTGGAAAGGATTCAGTCAGGCCATGTATTTGGTAGAATGGCACTCAACAATGTCTGTTACAACTACTCTGCCATTTAGCTATTTCAATTAACAGTTCTATAAGAAAATAAAGGCAGATCACTGTATGAACAAGTTATCCAGTCCAAGACACTTAATTTTGGGGGCCCCTATTCTTTTCGTTCATTCGTTCGTTCATTCATTCATTCAGAGATGGAGTTTCACTCTTGTTGCCCAGGCTGGAGTGCAATGGGGCCACCTCGGCTCACTGCAGCCTCCTCCTCCCGGGTTCAAGCAATTCTCCTGCCTCAGCCTCCCAAGTAGCTGGGATTACAGGCATGTGCCACCATGTCCAGCCAATTTTGTATTTTTAGTAGAGACGGGGTTTCTCCATGTTTGTCAGGCTGCTCTCTAATCCCAGAACTCAGGTGATCTGCCCACCTCTCAAACTGCTGGGATTACAGGCGTGAGCCACCAGGCCTGGCCTCTATTCTATTTATGAGAAGAGCTCCATAATAATATCTCTACAGTAGCAGAGATTAATTGCCATGCAATAAACCAATCTCCTTTAATTACAAAATCTGATTTTACACAGGACAGTGATGGGTGCCCAGTTTTTGACTACTTTTTCTAGTCGGCCATTGAGCCATTCTACCCAGTAAAATTTAAGTGGATGTGTATATAAGATTCTTAGCAGGTTATTTCTAGGTATAGGTGACTCAGCTGTGAAGAAGTCTTTCCTGCTCTTCTACCTTCCCTCCTTCCTGTCTGCAACTAAGACAAATCGAAGATGGCAGAGCAAAAACGGTCATCTGATTCCTTGATGACTTCCTGGATCCACAGTATCAGTCGTGGATTCCCTAGCTCTGAACTTATTTTTAACTTACCCTCTTTAAACTATTCTTATTTTATGCTTTAACTTAATTCCGAAAGATTGTAGTCCCAAACATTACTTCTGGGTTTACAGTTAGACCCAAATACATGCCAGCTCATAAACATAAAAATAAGCTACAATTTCAATTAAAAATTATAGTAGACTGAGCACAGTGGCTCACACCTGCAATCCTAACACTTTGGAAGGCTGAGGTAGGTAGATCACTCGAGTCCAGGAGTTTGAGAGTAGCCTGAGCAACATGGTCAAATCCCGCCTCTACAAAAAATACAAAAATTAGCCAGACATGGTGGCACACACCTGTAGTCCCAGCTACCTGGGGAGCTGAGGTGGGAGGATCACTAGAGCCCAGGAGGTCAAGGCTGCAGTCAGCCAAGATCATGCCACTGCACTCCAGCCTGGGTGACAGGGTAAGACCCTAAGAGAGAAAAAAGAAAAGAAAAAAAAAAACCTATACCCCCAAAATGTATGTACCAGTATTTTAAATAAAAGTAATTAAAGGGCTGGGAGCAGTGGCTCTTGCCTGTAATCCCAGCACTTTGGGAGACCGAAGCAGGCAGATCACAAGGTAAGGAGATGGAGACCATCCTGGCTAACACGTGAAATCCCGTCTCTACTAAAAATACAAAAAATTAGCCAGGCATGGTGGCGGGCGCCTGTAGTCCCAGTTACTCAGGAGGCTGAGGCAGGAGAATAGTGTGAACCTGGGAGGCGGAGCTTGCAGTAAGCTGAGATTGCGTCACTGCACTCCAGCCTGGGCGACAGAGCGAGACTCCGACTCCGTTTCAACAACAAAAAATGTAATTATAGTTAATGCAAATAATCACAATACAAAACATATTAAGAGGAGGAAGAAATGAGATAAATAATGGTCTTTGGCAGGAAAAATATAGGATAACAACTCAACATTACTTAGCAGTTCTTGTAAACACACAGTATTAATTAAATCTAAGATTAACTACCACCTAGTTAAGTACTCATACTAACCCAGTTTTGGGCTAAATATTCTTTCTTGTGAATATATTATCAGAAAACTCCGCTCGACAATAAGAAGGTAAGGTTAAAGTAGTAAATCAAAAAGAATGACTTCCAAATATCAATATTAAACCACTATTAGGTACTCTTCTAGAAATCCTGAAAGAAATAAGGCCATCATCAATCACTGATATTTTTATTCCATGGAAATCACAACTGTTTCCTATCATCTACTGGCTATGTGACCTCTGGAAAATTACTCAATCTCTCTAAAATAGTGATTAATAATTACATCTCAGGTCTATTGTGATGATTAAATAAAATATACATAAAGCATTCAACTCAGGGCTAACATGTAAGAAAACCACAAATAGGCTGGGTGAAGTGGCTCACACCTGTAATCCCAGCATTTGGGAGGCCAAGGCGGGTGGATCACTTGAGGTCAGGAGTTCAAGACCAGCCTGGCCAACATAGTGAAACCCTGTCTCTACTAAAAATGCAAATATTAGCCGGGTGTGGTGGTGGGCATCTGTAATCCCAGCTACTCGGGAAGCTGAGGCAGGAGAATCGCTTGAACCTGGGAGGCAGGGGTTGCAGTGAGCCAAGATCCCACCACTGCACTCCAGCCTGGGCAAGAGCGACACTCTGTCTCAAAAAAATAAAATAAAATAAAATAAAATAAAATAAAATAAAATAAAATAA
>NC_045444.1:37082229-37137336 GCF_002776525.5 Piliocolobus tephrosceles | reverse complement strand
AAAATAAAATAAAATAAAATAAAATAAAATAAAATAAAATAAAATAAATAAATAAGGAATTCACAAATAAGTTATTTTTCCCTTTGTTCAGTTTTTGAAATACTGTAAAACAGACTTTATATTTGTGATTTTCAATGCCTAGTATGTGAATTCTATTTTCAGTCCAAATTTATTACTGTCCCCTTAAAATGAAAACAATTCAGTGGTAGCTTAATTTCAACTTAAAATCCAAAAAAACAGAAAAATTTCATTTATCTTGCTTTAAGCAAAATGAATTCATAGAAAATAAAAATTGTTAACATATTACTTACCAGGATTCAAAGCAAAATTATCTATTAAACTCTTCCAAGCAATAAAAGCTATTTTTTTAATCATGGGAGCTCCACTACGAAATCCAAGTTCTTCTAGTTGCAACAGAGAATTGATGAAACTCCCACTTCGATGCAAGGTCTAAAAAAGGGAAAAATCATTAAGAAGTTATTTATCTGCATGAAACAGAACAATTGCTATCATTCCTTTATTCATTCACTTATGCTCTTAGGATTTCATAATCTAATGGGGAGACAAAAGACAAATTATTCACAAACATAAAGAGATGTGTTAAATGTTACATATGTTAAAAGTCTTAGGAATTTAATAAACTTTAAACACACATTCCAAACTCAAGACCACAAAATATATAAAGTTTGAAGAAGCAGATAATGCGTAACACAGAACACTTCTAAAATATTAGAGAAAATTAGAAGAGTAGATAAATCCCAAACTTTATCAAAGCAATACCAAACAAAATATATGTTTATATTAAAGAATTAGAGAAAAAAGGTGTTGAACCCTGAAAATAATAAAAATAAGCTTTCAAACTGAAAGGAAAATTAAGGAAACATCTAATTTCATGGCTGTAAAAGAAACATTTTTAAAAAACAGCAGTATCTGCTAATAGAAAATAGTAAAAGTGAGATAAAAATCAAGAAAACTGAATAAGGTTTCTTTTTTTTGAGAGGGAGTCTCACTCTGTCGCCCAGGCTACAGTGCAGTGGTGCTATTTTGGCTCACTGCAGCCTTCGTCTCCTGGGTTCAAGCGATTCTCCTGCCTCAGCCTCCCAAGTAGCTGGGATTACTGGCTAATACTACCACGCCCAGTTAATTTTTGTTTTGTTTTGTTTTGTTTGCAATGGGAGTCTTGCTCTGTCACCCAGGCTAGAGTGCAATGGCTGGATCTCAGCTCACTGCAACCTCTGCCTCCTAGGTTTAAGCGATTCTCCTGCCTCAGCCTCCCAAGTAGCTGGGATTACAGGTGCATGCCACCATGCCTAGCTAATTATTGTATTTTTAGTTGAGGCAGGGTTTCACCATGCTGGCCAGGCTGGTCTCGAACTCCGGAGCTCAGGGTGATCCGTCCACCTCGGCCTCCCAAAGTGCTGGGATTACATGAGCGAGCCACCAGGACCGGCCTAATTTTTATGTTTTTAGTAGAGACAAGGTTTTGCCATGCTGGCCAGGCTGGTGTCTAACTCCTGACCTCAAATGACCCACCTGCCTCAGCCTCCCAAAGTGCTGGGATTACAGACATGAGCCACCACAGCCAGCAGAAAACTGGATAGCTTCTGAATTACTTCCAAATATTATGTAAGATTTAAATGAGAAAACTATTAAACAAAAAGAAACATATGAGCTCAGGAGGAAAAAAATAGGCCAGGCACGGTGACTCACACCTGTAATCCTAGCACTTTGGGCGGTCAAGGCAGGTGGATCACCTAAGGTAAGGAGTTCGAGACCAACCTGACCAATATGGAGAAATCCCTTCTCTACTAAAAACACAAAAATCAGAAAAGGCGTGGTGGCACATGCCTGTAATCCCAAGCTACTCGGCAGGCTGAGACAGGAGAATCACTTGAACCCAGGAGACCGAGGTTGCAGTGATCGTGCTTGCACTCTAGCCTGGGCAACAAGCGTGAGACTCTGTCTCAAAAAGAAGAAAAAAAGAAAAATAAAGTACAAAATGGAAAAATGACAAGTAATGCATCACAAATAAAAAAGTACATAAACACTAATGCTCCTAACAGGCTATAAACCACATATAATCTTAACACACTATAAACCAGTAACAAAAAAAAAAAAAAAGGAAGGCCGGGCGCAGTGGCTCATGCCTGTAATCCCAGCACTTTGGGAGGCCGAGACGGGCGGATCACGAGGTCAGGAGATCGAGACCATCCTGGCTAACATGGTGAAACCCCGTCTCTACTAAAAATACAAAAAATTAGCTGGGCGTGGTGGCAGGCACCTGTAGTCCCAGCAACTTGGGAGGCTGAGGCAGGCGAATGGTGTGAACCCAGGAGGTGGAGCTTGCAGTGAGCCGAGATCGCGCCACTGCACTCCAGCCTGGGCGACAGAGCAATACTCCATCTCAAAAAATAAAAATAAAAATAAAATAAAAAAATAAGATAAAATAAAATAAAATAGAAAATGGATTAGAAAACAAAAAACACACAAGTTAGCTACAAGAGCTAAAGGAAATACTTCGTAACAGATCTAGCCCAAGAAGTTAGACACAAGATGAAAACTACAAAGCACTGCTGAAAGAAATTAAAGATCTAGGCCTGGCACAGTGGCTGACTCCTGTAATCCCAGCACTCTGGGAGGCCAAGGCAGGTGGATTGCTTTAGGTCATGAGTTCAAGACCAGCCTGGCCAACGTGGTAAAATCCTGTCTCTACTAAAAATACAGAAATGAGCCAGGCATGGTAGCAGGCGCCTATAATCCCAGCTACTCGGGAGGCCAAGGCAGGAGAATCACTTGAACCCAGGAGGCTGAGGTTGCAGTGAGCCAAGACTGCGCCACAGCACTATAGCCAGAAAGACTGTCTCAAAAAAAAAAAAAAAAAAAAGCCTTAACAAATGGAAAGACATCTGCTCATGGGTAGAAAGACTTAACATCAATGAAATGCTAACTACTCAAGGCATTATATGCAGATTCATCACAATCCCTACCATGATTTCAACTGCCTTTTTCACAGATAAAGAAGTCTATCATCAAATTAACACGGAATTGCAAAGAGCCTCAAAAAGCCAAAACAGCCGGCATGCTCACAGGAGTAATCCCAACACTTTGGGAGGGCAAGGCGGGCAGATTACAAGGTCAGGAGTTCGAGACCAGCCTGGCCAATATGGTGAAACACCATCTCTACTAAAAATACAAAAATTCAGCCAGGCGTGGTGGCGTGCAACTGCAGTCCCAGCTACTGAGGAGGCTGAGGCAGGAAAATCGCTTGAACCCAGGAGGTGGAGGTTGCAGTAAGCTTAGATCACGCCACTGCACTCCAGTCTGGGCGACAGGGAGAGTCTCCAGCTCAAAAAAAAATAAAAAATAAAAAAAAATAAAAGCCAAAACAATTCTGAAAAATAAGAAAACCAGAAAACTCACACTGACGGACTTCCAAACTTAGTATAAAGCTACAGTAATTAATACATACGGTAACTGCATAAGGACAGCCATACACACCAACAGCACAGAATACTGAGCTTGGATATAAATCTTTGCACTTGTGTTCAATTGATTTTCAAAAGGGTACCACAGGCCAGGCGCGGTGGCTCACGCCTGTAATCCCAGCACTTTGGGAGGTCGAGGCGGGTGGATCACTTGAGCTCAGAAGTTCGAGACCAGCCTGGCCAACGTGGTAAAACCCCATCTCTAATAAAAATACAAAAAAGAAAAAAAAATTAGCCGAGCATGCTGGTGGGCACCTGTAATCCCAGCTACCTGGGAGACTGAGGCAGGAGAATTGCTTGAACCCAGGAGGCAGAGGTTGCACTGAGCCGAGATCACGCCACTGCACTCCAGCCTTGGCAACAGAGTAAGACTGTCTCAAAACAACAACAACAACAACAACAACAACAACAAAAAACGGGTACCAAAAGGATTTAATAAAAACAACCTTTTCAAAAAATGGTACTGAGGAATCTGAACATCTACACGCAAAAGGATGAACATGGACTCACCTTACGCCATATCCAAATATTCACTCAAAATGGTTCAAACATCTACATTCAAGATCTAAAACTGGAAAATTCTTACAAGAACGCATTGGGAAACAAAAATGACATTGGATTTGACAACAACTTCATGAATATGATGTCAAGTACGAGCAATAACAAAAAATGTACATAATATACCAAAATTTAAAACTGTGCAATGGATATTACCAAGAAAGCAAAAGAGAACCTACAGAATGGAAACAAATATTTGCAAATCACATAACTGATAAGTGATGAATATCAAAAACATACAAAGAACTACAACTCAACAAAAACTCAAACCTGCTCAAAAATGGGCCAAGGACTTAGACATTTCTCCACAGACAATTAAACAGCCAAGAACCAAGTGAAAAGATGTTCAACACCACTAGTAATCAGAGAAATGCAAATCTATACCAAATCAATCCCACTTCACATTCACTAGAATGGCTATCAAAAAAAAAAAAGGAAAATAAAAAGTGTTGGTGAGGATGTTAAGAAAGTGAAACCCGGCCGGGCGCGGTGGCTCAAGCCTGTAATCCCAGCACTTTGGGAGGCCGAGACGGGCGGATCACGAGGTCAGGAGATCGAGACCATCCTGGCTAATACGGTGAAACCCCGTCTCTAATAGAAAATACAAAAAACTAGCCGGGCGACGAGGTGGGCGCCTGTAGTCCCAGCTACTCGGGAGGCTGAGACAGGAGAATGGCGTGAACCCGGGAGGCAGAGCTTGCAGTGAGCTGAGATCCGGCCACTGCACTCCAGCCTGGGCGGCAGAGCAAGACTCCGTCTCAAAAAAAAAAAAAAAAGAAAGTGAAACCCTAGTGCATTACTGGTGGGAATGTAAAATGGTGCAGCTGCTACAGAAGAGTCTGGTGCTGGCTGGTCCAAGTGGCTCATGCCTGTAATCCAGCAATTTTGGAGGCTGAGGCGAGCGGATCACTTGAGTTGGAAACCAGCCTGAGCAGCATGTCACAATCCCATCTCCACAAAAAATACGGAAAAAAAAAAAAAAAATTTTCAGCCGGGCAGGGTGGTAGTCTCAGGTAATTGGGAGGCTGAGGTGTGAGGATGGTTTGAGCCTGGGAGACAGGTTGAAGTCAGCGAGGTTGCGCCACTGCACTCCAGCCTGGGTGACAGACAGCCAGACCTTGTCTCAAAAAAAGAAAGAGTTTGGGGCTTTCTCAAAAAGTTCAACATAGAACTACTACATAATGCAGCAATTCCACTCTTAAGTATATACCCAAAAAACGGAAAGTGGGAACTCCGACAGATTTGTACACTGGTGTTTACAGCAACATTATTCACAATAACCAAAAGGTAGAAACAACCAAAATGTCTCTCAACAGATAAACAAAATGTGTTACACACAATCACTCAGCCCAAGAATGCAACTTTAATATATGTTATGACATAGATAAATCTTAAAAACTTTATGCTGCCAGGCACAGTGGCGCATGCCTGTAATCCCAGCACTTTGGGAGGCCAAGGTGGGCAGATCACGAGGTCAGAAGATCAAGACCATCCTGGCCAAAATGGTGAAATCCTTCCTGTCTCTACTAAAAACACAAAAATTAGCCAGGCATAGTGGCACATGCCTGTAGTCCCAGCTACTCAGGAGGCTGAGGCAGGAGAATTGCTTGAACCCACAAAGCAGAGGTTGCACTGAGCTGAGATCACGCCATTGCACTCCAGCCTGGGTGACAAGAGTGAAACTCTGTCTCAAAAAAAAATAAAAAAACTTTATGCTTAGTGAAATAAGCCAGACACAGAGGAGCAAATATGTTATAATTTCACTTTTATGAGGTACCTAGAATAAGCAAATCTGCAGAGACAGAAAGTAGAACAGATATTACCAAAGGGTGATGTCTGGGTGGGGGAGGAGGGCAGAGGGAGTTCACTGCTTAATGGGTACAGTTTTTGTTGGGGATGATGCACAAGTTTTGGGTATAGATAGTGGTGATGCTTACATTATGAATAGATTTAATGCCATTGAATTGTTCATTTACAAATGGTTAGAACACAATAAAAGCAGCACACCCCCTACCACCTAAAACCTGCTTAATCATTGAACATACAGTTGATTCTCTCTCATTATTCATAGTAGTTATGGTTTTCTATTACATAAAATAGCCTGGAACACTAAATTAGCAAATACTGAGCAATCACTCCCATGGGAAATACAGAGTTAAGTTTCTTTGAGTCTATGGACACACTTTTGTCAGCTGTTCAATATATAACCTGTTTAACATCTATCTATTAGAAGGTATTTTATATTACTGAATCACTAACATCAAATTCACAGCCAGTAGCTCTATAAATCGTGCCTGAACAAAGTTTATTTTCACCTTTGGGTATATCACAGCCTTCCTTTGATTAGGAACACAAACTAGACAGCACCTGGATCCAGGCTTTGGGTCCCAAATTTAAACAGTAAAACCACCAGGAAAAGCACAGAAAAGTGAAAAATGTGGCATTACATGGAATATAAAAAGGACACCTGTTTAAGGTATGAGAACTAAAACAAAAAGGCAGAGCGTAACCTTGCTTGACCTCAGCTGGAAACATGCACGTTGTGACTCCAATTCTTTGCCACCCTGGGTGTCTACAAATGATGTCAGAAGCAATGCAAGTACTGATTTCAGATTTACAAATAAATTTTAGTGAGCAAGCATGAAATAATGAGCATCAGCTGTACAAAGAAAATAATGAGCATCAACTGTACAAAGAAAAGGTAAGAAAACAAAGAGTCCAGCATGTAAAAATTGTGGACTGTTCATTAACTGGGCACTTACCCTTCCAAGTAGTTTGACAAACAAAGGCCATAATTTTAACACGTAAGTCTCATTTTTACTCATAAATAGCTTCTGGAGTTCTGAGATTAATTTCTGCAAACAAAAGCAATTAATTTTACCAAACAGACTCTTAGAAAAAAAAAATCCAATATCAAAGTCTAGGAATAATTTTCAAAAACTGATTCAACCAAACAGTTTTCTCCGTAATAAAAATATTACCCCACCCAAGGCCAGGTGCGGTGGTTCAAGTCTGTAATCCCAGCACTTTGGGAGGCCAAGGCAGGCAGATCACCTGAAGTCAGGAGTTCAAGACCAGCCTGGCCAATACGGTGAAACCCCATCTCTACTAAAAATACAAAAATTAGCTGGGTGTGGTGGAAGGCGCCTGTAATTCCTACTACTTGGGAGGCTAAGGCACGAGAACTGCTTGAACCCAGGAGGCAGAGGTTGCAGAAAGCAGAGAACGTGCCACTGCACTTCAGCCTGGGTGACAGAGCGAGACTATCTCAAAAAAAAAAAAAAAAAATTACCCCTCCCATAAAACTCCAAAAGAAAAGCTGAAGCATAGAGCTAATCTGAAGGAGTTTTTACAGTAAATGCTCTAATACAAACACCCAGATTCTACCATTAACACTTTACTACGTTGATCTTATCACCTACCTGGCCATCCTACCATCCATCAATCCAACTTTTTTCTACCAATATACTTTACCCTAAAAAAGTCAGCATGCATATCATTAACTAGTTTAAATGGCACTGTATTAATATTTTCACACTAATAATGAAGAAATACATTAATAGCTTCACAATCAACAGACATGTGAAATAATTTTTAGCTCAAATTCATATAAAGAATTTCATATATGCTTTGTTGCAAGTTTGATAAATGGGTTAAAAAAAGGGATTTTGGCCAGGTGCGGTGGCTCATGCCTGTAATCCCAGCACTTTGGGAGGCCGAGGCAGACGGATCACAAGGTCAGGAGATCGACACCATCCTGGCTAAGATGGTGAAACCCCATCTCTGCTAAAAATACAAAAAATTAGCCGGGTGCGTTGGCAGGCGCCTGTAGTCCCCGCTACTCGGGAGGCTGAGACAGGAGAATGGCGTGAACCCGGGAGGCGGAGCTTGCAGTGAGCCGAGATCGCGCCACTGCACTCCAGCCTGGGTGATGAGCAAGACTCCATCTCAAAAAAAAAAAAAAAAAAAAGGGATTTTATAGTCAAGCATGGTGGCCCATACCTGTAATCTCACCACTTTGGGAGGCCAAGGCAGGCAGATCACAAGGTCAGGAGTTCGAGACCAGCCTGGCCAATATGGTGAAACCCCATCTCTACTAAAAATACAAATATCAATCGGGCATGGTGGCAGGTGCCTATAATCCCAGCTACTCCTGCTGAGGCAGGAGAATTACTTGAACCCAAGAGGTGGAGGCTGCAGTGAGCTGAGACTGCGTCACTGCACTCCAGCCCAGGCAACAATCGTGAAACTGTCTCAAAAAAAAAAAAAAAAAAAAATTTATATGTATATATATGTGTTACTAAAAAATAAATTCATCAGAATAAAGCTATTTACGAAGACACTCTAGTTACTTTGTCATACTGAACATTACCAAGAAGTCTTCTGCATTTTAAGCAAGTAAAATCTCAGGTTTTAGGGGCTGGGTATGGTGGCTCATGCCTGTCATCCCAAAACTTTGGGAGACTAAAGTGGGAGGACTGCTTGAGCCCAGGAGTTCAAGATCTGCTTGGTTAATATAGTGAGACCTTGTCTCTTAAAACAAAAAATAAAACAAGGCCTTCAAATATGGCTTTCCACGTAACCTAGAGTAAAAAATCCATCCTTACAATGGTTCCCGCCATGGTCCTATGCGATTGGGCCTTCTTTTCCTCTCACTCTAATTCACTCCACTACTGTCATACTGCCCAGTGTTCCCGGAACACCAACCAAGTACACAACCATTAGAGACGGGCCTTTTGCCCTCATGGTTCGCTTGTCTACATTATCCACATGGGTAACCCTACATTATCCACATGGGTAACTCCTACTCTGCCTTCAAATCACTGTTCAAATGTCCTTTCCTTTGCCTTCTCTGACCACCTCACATTCCTTTCTCACGGCACTCTGCAGTCCTTGCTCTTCTCCTTAGCGCTCTTCACTTACTACACTATGTACTTAATTATCTCTCCCACAAGAAAATAAGCTCCATCAAGCCTCTTTTGTTCACTGCTATATTTACAGCGCCTGCAACAATGCACAACATGTATCAGATGCCCAGTAAATATGTTACAAGAACAATGGTTAGAAAACCTAAAATCTGTGGCAAGTAATAACCAGAAAACTATAGAGACGAGGTAAGTTTATGTACATTAAATTTGTATCTACTAGGATTATACAGTAACAACCCAAACATGAGTGAATTAGTTAATGCTCTCCCTCTTTCAGAAATACAATTCCTATTTCCTATTTATTGGGAATGAAGTAAAATGTCTGGATTTTAGTAACAATAGATAGCTCCCCTCCTTACTACTATGTAATGAGCAATGTGCCTATGCTAACTTACACAATTTTTTTTTTTTTTTTTTTGAGACGGAGTCTCACTCTGTCGCCCAGGCTGGAGTGCAGTGGCCGGATCTCAGCTCACTGCAAGCTCCGCCTCCTGGGTTCACGCCATTCTCCTGCCTCAGCCTCCGGAGTAGCTGGGACTACAGGCGCCCGCCACCTCGCCCGGCTAGTTTTTTTTTTGTATTTTTAGTAGAGACAGGGTTTCACCGTGTTAGCCAGGATGGTCTCGATCTCCTGACCTCGTGATCCGCCCGTCTCGGCCTCCCAAAGTGCTGGGATTACAGGCTTGAGCCACCGCACCCGGCCACGCAATTCTTAATGTTGTGATTCAAAGCTAAAATCCTAGATCATAGTGCAACTATACCAATATGCCCAGAATTTTTTTTTTTTTTTTTTTTTTGAGACAGGCTCTCACTGTCAGCCAGGCTAGAATGCAGTGGTGAGATCATAGCTCACTGCAGCCTCAAATTTCTGGTCAATCCTCCCACCTTAGCCTCCCAAGCATCTGAGACTACAGGTGCATGCCACCACGCCCAGCTAATTTTTAAGATATTTTGTAGAGATGGGTCTCACTCTGTTGCCCAGATGGGTCTGGAACTCCCGGCCTCAAGCAATCCTCCCACCTCAGCCTCCCGCATTGGGACTACAGGTGAGAGCCACTATACCTGGCCCCCAGACTGAAGGGGGGAGGATTTTAAGCTTAGTGCAAAACCTTCTGATGCAGTATCCAGAAAATTCTTACATAAAAGAACACTCACAGTAGTCATAAGTTGCTCCGTAATAGATGCTATTTCTTGCTGTTTCTGAAGCAATAATGGCATTCCCATCTCCAAAGCAGTTGCTCCCCGCAAATGTACCTTTTGTGCTGAATGAACCACTAAAGGTATGACCAGTTTTGCCCACCTCACTGCCTCTTCTCCCATTTGAGTTGGGGCTTGTTCAATTAGCCTATAATAGAGAAATCAATGAATAACTAGCATGACCTCATGTTTTTTAACAAGCAGTAAAATATGTGACACACAGAAATATACACAGTACGACCCATTTGTTTTAGAATATATACAAATATGCATATGCACACAAGAAATAGATATTTTTACTAATTTGCACATTACTGCTTTTGTAAATTTTTTTTAAAGAACTAATCTTGTCTTTAGATTGAAATATTACAGTCACCCCTCAGTATCCCTGGTGTACTGGTGCTAGGACCTCACAATAATGCTCAGGTCCGATATAAAAAGGACAGTATAGTCATACACCACAAACGTTTCGGTCAAAAACGCAGCACATTCACAATAGTGGTCCAGTAAGATAATAAGGGACCTGACAAGTTCCTATCACCTAGTGACATCATAGCTGTTGTAACACTGCAGTGCAATACATTATTCATGTTTCTGATAACAATGGTGTAAACCAACAAATCTACTGCACTCTCATTCATATAAAAGTACAGCACAATTACATACAGGACATAATACTGTACTATAAGATAATGATAAGAAATGACCAGCCAGGTGCGGTGGCTCACACCTGTAATCTCAGCACTTTGGGAGACCGAGGCGGGTGGATCACGAGGTTAGGAGATCGAGACCATCCTAACATGGTGAAACCCCGTCTCTTCTAAAAATACAAAACTTAGCTGGGCGTGATGGCACATGCATGTAATCCCAGCTACTTGGGAGGCTGAGGCAGAATAGCTTGAATCCGAGAGGCAGAGGTTGCAGTGAGCCAAGACCTCACCACTGTGTTCCAGCCTGGCGACAGAGCAAGACTCCGTCACACACACAAAAAATAGTAATAAAAAAAAAACTTCTTAAAAATGACTATGTTACTGGTTTATGTATATACCACACTATAATTTTTATTATTAGTTTACTCCTACTTCTATTTTTAAAAAGTTAATTGTAAAGTAGCCTTGAAGGGTCCTTCAGCAGATACTCCAGAAGGCAGCATTAACCACAGATGACAGTTCCATGTATGTTATTGCCCCTGAACACATTTTAGTATGACAAGATCTGGTGGTGGGAGACACTGATAATGATCCTGAACCTGCAAGAGGCCCTAGGCTGATGTGTTATGTTGCTAACCAAAAAGTTATGAAAGTCAAAAATAAATAAATTAATTAAAAATTAAGGCTCCTACAATAAGGATTTAACAAGGGAAAACAATTTTGTACAATTGTATGTTTGTGTTTTAAGCTAAGTATTCTTTTTTTTTTTTGAGACCAAGTCTCTCTGTCACCCAAGCTGGAGTGCAGTGGCACAATCTCAGCGCACTGCAACCTCTGCCTCCTGGGTGCAAGTGATTCTCATGCCTCAGTCTCCCATATAGCTGAAGATTACAGGCACACATCACCATGCCCAGCTAATTTTGTATTTTCAGTAGAGATGGGGTCTCACCACGTTGGCCAGGCTGGTCTCAAACTGCTGACCTCAGGTAATCTGCCCACCTGGGCCTCCCAAAGTTCTGGGATTACAGGCATGAGCCACTGTGCCCAGCCAAAGCTAATTATTCTTACAAAAGTCAAAAAGTTTTAAAACTTTAAAGTCTAAAGTTACAATAAGCTGGCCAGGCACAGTGGTTCATGCCTGCAATCCCAGCACTTTGGGGGGCTGAGGTGGGTGGATCACCTGAGGTCAGGAGTTCAACACCAGACTGGCCAACATGGCAAAACCCCCATTTCTGCTAGAAACACAACAATTAGCCGGTCGTGGTAGCGGGCGCCTATAATTCCAGCTACCTGGGAAGCTGAGGCACAAGAATTACTTGAACCTGGGGGGTGGAGGTTGCAGAGCGCCGATATCACACCACTACACTCCAGCCTGAACAACGTGTGACTGTCTCAAAAAAAGTTACAGAAAGTAGAGACTAATTTATTTTTTAAATGTTTTTATAGATTTAGTGTAGCATAAGTGTACAGTCTTTATGAAATCTACAATAGTGCACAGTAACGTCCTAGACCTTCACATTCCCTCATCACTCCTTCACTGACTCACCCAAAGAACCTTCAGTCCTAAAACCTCCATCCGTGGTAAGCGCCAGATACAGGTGTACCATTTTTTAATCTTTTTTATCATATTTTTACTGTACCTTTTCTATGTTTAGGTACACAAATAGTATTGTGTTAGAAGTGCCTACAATATCCAGTACAGTAATATACTGTACACGTCTGTAGCCTGAGAGCAACAGGTTGTACCATGCAGCCTAGGTATATAAGAGGCTATCCCATCTAGGTTTGTGTAAGTCCACTCTATAATAATGTTTGCACAATGATGAAATTATATAATGATGCATTCCTCAGAATGTATTCCCATCATTATGTGACACATGACTGTATTCGCATATAACTTATGCACATCTTCCCCTATACTTTAAATCATTTCTAGATTACTGATAATAGCTAATACAATCTAAGTGCTAAATAAGTAGTTGTTAAACTGTACTGTTTAGGAAATAATGACAAGAAAATCAAAGTCTGTACACGTTCAATACAGATGCAATTTTTCTGAGACTTTCAACCCTCAATTGGTTAAATCCAAGGATGCAGAACCTACAAAGGGCCAACTGTATTACTTATTGTTATGCTAAATTCATCATTGTTACAGAAGAGAATAGCCAGAGAACGATGACATAATCTTAGCATCAATCAGAGCATTCAACAGTGGGGAAGTTAAAGCAAGTAACTCAACAAGAAAACTTTAAAGAACAAAAAACAAGGAAGACAGAAATCATGTCATCAAAGAGTTTACACTTTAAAAAAAAAAGAGTTTATGTTGTTGGCATGCCTGTTATAACAAAAATGAAGACGGTACTCTCCTATTCCCTGCTAAACACTGCTTTCTAAACAACCCCTAAGCCCACTTATGAGTTTACATTATTTTTAAAACCCTAACAACAAGCTTTAACAGAGACATTTTTGAAACCTGAACTGTGTATGTTACTAGCAGGAACATAACCAAGACTTCACCTTTAACATGGTCCCAGTAAAAATTTAAAAAACCTAGTAACCCATGCACATCTACTTCCATCTTCTGTTACTTCTTGTCCTTGAGTCTTTTGGTGTAAATGACATTTCCCCCTTTTAATGTCTGTCTCTCATTTAAATCCCAAAAGCCCTCTCCTTCACCTAAACTTATGAAAACTATTCTTCAATTTGCACAGCATCCAAATGCATACCTTATGATAACATTTAACGCTTCAAAATCAACAACAGCAGAATGCGTCTCTCCTTTATTAAACAGTATTTCTAACGAATCAATTATACTGGACACCTAAAAAACAAACCAAATAAATACAAATGAAATAAGCTTGAACTGTTTTTATTGGCATTATAGTTGTTTTTTTTTTTAATTGGCATATAGTTAAGACGGCATACCCAAAAACTATACTCACCATTTTGCCAACCACTTCAGAGGGAAATGTCTGCTTAGATATCACCCAAAGTGCTCTGGTATGTACATTTTTGTCTGAACTCTTAATGGTATCATTCAATTTTGAAAGCAATTCTAGAGCATTTGCCTCTGAAAAACAAGCAGTTTTAATTTTGTATAGATTAGTTGATACTCTTTAAAGTCTCAAATATAAAACTAGAGAAAACAATATACTCATCAATCATAAAATTAAAAGTATATCCAGAGAATAGATCAGAGAACCAATGCTGATACCAAACTTCTCCCCAAAACACAAAATTCAGATTAGAGGTGAAGGTATACTGAGTGAAAATAAACAACAGACACCAAATCAGACTTTCTTGTGCAATTGAAGTAACTACAGATATCACTGTAGGTTTGAACATACAAGACAATTTTTGGTAAGATGTTTTCAATCTTGCATCTCTGCTCCAAAATGAACAACTCCTGCTTTAGGTTGCTAACACTTCCGTGTATTAAAAAGAGCAAGCAGCGGCTTTTCCCTCAAAAACAGATGGTAACAACTTTGACATCTTTATTCCTAACTTTCCTTCTCTAAAGATAAGAGTTTCCTTTACAATGGAAACCATCTAACTATGCAACAACAGTGCAGACTACTTGAAAACTTGGAAAGCATTAGGTTCTGTGCTTTTATTACCACTTTTAGTTCCAAATTATCCCACATTTATCATTATGTCAAAGAATTTTTCGATTCAGCATATTCCTTAGTGCATATGCCTGGATAAAAATTTCCATTTTTACAGCAATCATGTTTAAATACCCTTTTTATTTTTGTTTGAGACGGAGTTTCACTCCTTTCCCAGGCTGGAGTACAATGGCACCATCTTGGCTCGCTGCAACCTCCGCCTCCCGCGTTGAAGCGATTCTCCTGCCTCAGCCTCCTGAGTCGCTGGGATCACAGGCATGTGCCATAATGCCCGGGTAATTTTTTTTGTATTTTTAGTAAAGATGGGGTTTCTCCATGTTGGCCAGGCTGGTCTCCAACTCCCGACCTTAGGTGATCCACCCGCCTCAGCCTCCCAAAGTGCTGGGATTACAGGTATGAGACACCGCACCCACCCAGCAAATAACCTTCTTTTTTTTTTTGAGACAGTCTCCCTCGCTCTCCCAGTCTGGAGTGCAGTGGCGTGACCTCAGTTCACTGTAAGCTCCGCCTCCTGGGTTCATGCCATTCTCCTGCCTCAGCCTCCCAAGTAGCTGGGACTACAGGCGTCAAATACCCCTTATTTTTATGAGCAAATTTTGTAGTATCAAAGTTAGAGCTACGGGTAGGTGATGATAATCTAAACATACTTTCTTTCTTAAAAGCAAACCTTAAACTACAGGTTCTGAAACTAATCCAGAGATAATAGTACTTTTAACAGCATCAAATTATTTATACTTAAAATTTATACTTTATACTCTAAAAATACTGACAGTCATAAGAAATTTATCTACCTGATAATTCTGAGGTAATTTTGGGATTATACAAGCAAAAGCCCAGGGCTTGTAGAGCAGCACTACTCAGCTCCGAGTTCTGACTGGAAATGTGAGTCTACAAAAACAAAACCACATTTATTACAAACAAGCACAACTGTAAATCAATCTTTAGAAAGCAGAAGTCAATTATAGAACAAACAAATTCATCACATTTTACTCCAACAAATCCTTGAGAATATGCATAAAAAATAAACAAGGAATAAAATCAGAAGGCCATGTGTACAGTTTGGTAAAGAAAGGAGAGGAAACTGGATCAAGATCAACTGAATGAAGATAAAGGATATCTCTACACCTATGAAAGCAAAGAAAAAGAGGTCAACAGATGAAAAATGCTAAAGACATAACAGGCAAAAGGGAGTAAGGCCCCTTCCACTGAGTAAACAAGAGACTCAAATGCAAAAGCTAACATCCTAACTTTAGAGTGGAGTGACATCTCTTCCTCCAAGACTGGGAGAAGGGGTTAGAATGTAACATTTATAAAGTATTTATTATTATCTCAATTAGTAGTTATATAAAACAATTTTTTAAACCTTTATACATAAGAGAATTTCAATCCATGTCAATCTAGAAATTGTTTTTTTTCGGAGACAGTTTCGCTCTTGTTGCCCAGGTTGGAGTGCAATGATGTAATCTCAGCTCACTGCAATAATCTCTCACTGCAACCTCTGCTTCCCAGGTTCAAGAGTAGCTGGAGGCCGGGCGCGGTGGCTCAAACCTGTAATCCCAGCACTTTGGGAGGCCGAGACGGGTGGATCACGAGGTCAGGAGATCGGGACCATCCTGGCTAACACGGTGAAACCCCGTCTCTACTAAAAAACACAAAAAACTAGCCGGGCGACCTGGCGGGCGCCTGTAGTCCCAGCTACTCGGGAGGCTGAGGCAGGAGAATGGCGTAAACCCAGGAGGTGGAGCTTGCAGTGAGCTGAGATCCGGCCACTGCACTCCAGCCTGGGTGGCAGAGCGAGACTCAGTCTCAAAAAAAAAAAAAAAAAAGAGTAGCTGGGATGACAGGCGTGCGCCACCATGCCTGGCTCATTTTTTGTATTTTTAGTAGAGATGGGGGTTTCACTATGTTGGCCAGGCTGGTCTCGAATTCCTGACCTCAGGTGATCCACCTGCCTCAGACCCCCAAAGTGCTGGGATTACAGGCGTGAGCCACCTTGCCTGGCTGTCAATCTAGAATTGAAAGTCCAACTCATACTATTTATGTAAAAGCTATAAAAGGCCAAATCTGTCAAAGAGGATCTCAGTATGTTTACTTTTACCCTGTACCCCATTTCCTTGTACCATTTCCTACTCCAAAGGGATTTACCTTCAAAATCCCCCATATCTATTTGAATCAAATATCCAAGGAATCCTCAACTGTTATTCCTGAGCAGAATAGCAAATGTTAATGGTTAAATATATGAGCAGATACTTCCCTGCAGTGTCTTCTATATTTGCAAAACGAAGCCATAAAATGCAATCCCTAGAGTACAGAATGTAAGGGATATAATACAGCAACCAGGTGTAAGCAACTAAGTGAGGCTTAATACTTTGAGAGCTACTACTATATCTCCTGGATAATAGCTAGTAAATGTCTGTGATTAATTTTCATTAAACGTACTTGAAACTGTTCCTTAACGATAATGTGTCTCATTTTCAAGAATGTTGTGGATTCCTAGACACAATCCTAGTTGAACTCTAAACACAACATAGAAACATGTTTTACTTTACCTGGTACGGTTACTACTCTGAAAGAATTCAATTATCCTTTCATTGCTTAAAATTGCTATTGTCCTATTATCAACCTTCCACGTGCATGCAAATAATTTCAGGTACAAATCCTATTTACAAACAATGCAACTTGACTCAAAATGTATGCAATAAGGCTGGGCACAGTGGCCAACCAACATGGAGAAACCCCGTCCCTACTAAAAATACGAAAAACAATTAGCCGGGCATGGTGGCGTATGCCTGTAATCCCAGCTACTTGGGAGGCTGAGGCAGGAGAACAGCTTGAACCCGGGAGGTGTTCAAGCCACTGCACTCCAGCCTGGGCAACAAGAGCAAAACTCCATCCCTCCCCCCCAAAAAAAAACCAAAAAAAAATATGCAATAGAGTTCCTGATCCTATAAATGCTCAATATACGAAAGTGCATGTCTTTACATCGAATTACAACAATGTGGAATATGACAATAAAGAAAATGGAATAAACACCGATGTTAAGTAACTAGCATACAATAAAGTTTCTGCTTATACAAAAAATGTTGATGACTATGACAACACCAAGAGTAGGCAGTATCTCTAATACTTAGCCAAAAATCACGTTAAAATGTACAATACGTGTCTGGAAGAAACACTTCTTTAAAGGCATATGGCTGGGCACAGTGGCTCGCACCTGTAATCCCAGCACTTTGGGAGGCCAAGGCGGGCAGATCACCTGAGGTCAGGAGTTCAAGACCAGCCTGGTCAACATGATGAAACCCCATCTCTACTAAAAGTATTAGCCAGACGTGGTGAGGGCATGACTGTAATCCCAGCTACTCAGGAGGCTGAGGCAGGAGAATCACTTGAACATGGGAGGCAGAGGTTGCAGTGAGCTGAGATTGTGAAACTGCACTCCAGCATGGGTGACACAGCAAGACTCTGTCTCAAACAAACAAAAAGCATAAAAGTTGGGCATGGTGGCACCTACTTGTAATCTCAGTTACTAAGGAGGCTGAGGTGGGAGGACCGTTTGGATCCAGGAGTTCGAGACTGGCTTAGGCAACCTATCAAGATCCCCACCTCAATTTTAATAATTAAAAACAAAAATAAAAGCACAAGAACAAGGTCATAATAAAAACACAAAAAATATTTTTTAAAAAAGGAACAAGGTCATAAAAATAAGAACTCAAAGAAACGTTGGAGATAAAGTTCAACTTTTTCATTCTAAAAACAAGAAAATTTAAAAGATGTTAAGGATGGTCAGGAAGCCACTGAGTAGGCAAGTGAAGACACGAACACAGGTCCATATGTATGATGTCAAACATCATTTCCCTAAAGCAAAAAAGATAACAGTTGTAGCAAAAACTGAGGGTGAATGAGGAAAAAGAAATTAATGCTACCTACAGAGTAGACCAAAGACAACTGTAATTTTAAAATCACTTATTTAGATGTAGATTCCCAAAGGAAAGAAAACAGGTTAATCTCTGATCACTGCTTTCAAGAGCACAAACTCAGATTCAAGTGCCCGTAGGCAACTTAGGCAAATTTAATTAATTTCTTCACCTGCAAAGTGATCATTAAGAAATAATCTCATGGAACTATGGAGAGTTAAGTGATAAAGCATGTAAGGTAATTAAGAAAGTACCTGAGAAGCTTTAAGTAACAATAAAGAGTATTATAATCAGTATTACTACTGTTGTATTTTAGATTCAAAGCTTTTGAGTCAACCGGCAAAACTTTTAAAAACCACCAAAAGTGGCTCAGCAAGGTGGCTCACGCCTGTAAAAGTAATCTCAACACTTTGGGAGGCCGAGGAAGGAGGATCACCTGAGGTCGGGAGTTTGAGACCAGCCTGACCAATATGGAGAAACCCCTTCTCTACTAAAAATACAAAATTAGCCGGGGTGGTGACCGATGCCTGTAGTCCCAGCTATTCAGGAGGCTGAGGCCGGAGAACCGCTTGAACCAGAAAAGCAGAGGTTTCAGTGAGCCAAGCCGAGCCACTGCACTCTCGTCTGGGCAACAGGAGTGAAACTCCACCGCAAAACAACAACAACAACAACAAAACAAACTACCAAAAGTGAAAAACTATTTAACAAACAGATATATACCTTTAAAACTTTGTACAGCCGAGGAAGCTTTTTCTCGATTTCTATAATTACTTCTTTTCCTTCTTCTCCAGTCATTCGACTTAAAAAGCAGGAAGAACACAAGTTTAGATAGTTGACAGGAAAAAAAAAAACCTCCCTAAAATACATGCACAATCTTTTTTAAAATTACTTTCTAACTCTTGTAAATGAATTGACCCAGTAGGTAAGGTCCTTAGGGGCATATAGAATACATAATGCAATATATATCAGAAATGAAAGTAGAAATACCCTCAGAATTTTACATCCGTTACACGCAAGTTGTGACAGCCTGACTCCAAAAAGACAGAACGGGGATCCCTATCCCTGGTTACTAACGATTTACTAAGCCTTTACAAAAGGTTTTACAAAAGTTTAGTACATTTCTATGAAAATTACTTTGAAGCATTTTGCAATTAATAAAAATCAGTTTATTGCTATTAAAAACAAAACTCTGGGTAGCCACATTTTCCCAACACATCAGAGGTTTACACTGAAAACCCCTCCTCCAACAACTACTTCCAAGCGAAACTTTTAAAAACCCCTCGCTTGCAAAACACGCGCAAGCTCCCTCGTTCCAAACACCTCAAGCGCATCAGCAGCAGTACCCGAGAACGTCACCTAGGATACATCTCCCCCGCCCCTCAACGCGTCCGCGACTCGGGTGTCCTCACATTTGCCAGACTTCTAGAACTCACAATCATTCTACGCGCCCCTCCCAAACACCTTCTTTCTCCCCACTCTAGAGCGCTCCCCCCACCCAGCAACGCCCCGTGGCGGACCTCACCTGGTCAGAGTCAGGTAAGCGTCAGTCTGCCCTCCATGGGAGGCAGAAGGGTCTTCCAAAGTCTCCAACAGCGGCGCGAGGGGGCTCTGACCCCTGGCCGTCATGTCGGCCACCCTGAGGCCCGAACCGGAAGAGGAGAAAATCCAGTGACCGATGGAAACAGCCCCGCGGCAGCCGTGTGAGTCCGGCCCTCACACCCGCACGCCCGCCCCGGCCTCACAACCACGCCGAGTCTGCACCCCAGGCCTCCGAAGCACCAAACCCCAGCGCGAACCTCCTCCGGCGCCCGGCACCAGGAACCTGAGGCCACGCCACATTCGGGCCTGGGCCTGCTCCCGCCACCACTTTCCCGGGCAGCTTTCAACAGAGGGAGGAGATCTGCAGAGGGCGGGAGAAGCCCGGGGAACGAGGCATCTCGCCGCGAGAGGGCGGAGGGTGGGCAGACTAAGGGCTCCCCGCGGCCTATCACTGTGACCCCGATATTTATCCCACCTAGGAAGATCAGGACAAGGTCCTCTCCGCCTCTGCCCCTCAGCACCCGGACGCTGCCAGAGCTCGACTTTCCCTGCTCCGGCTGTTTACTCACGCGTGCGGCGCTCTCCCTCCTAGACCAAGATGGCGGCGGGGCGGGCCCAGGAGTGCGCGGGAGTAGGTTAGGCCTGGCGGGAGAAGTTCGAGCCAATCCAACAGTCAGCGGCGCACTGGAGTTATCGATCGACTCCCTTCCCATCAGTTCCCTGCCCAGCTGCGGTGTCTCGCCCCTCTGGTCAGCATCAGGTGGTAGTGTTTTGCCTAAGGCGAGAGACTTGAAATTCAAAATGTGACTTAATTGCGCACACTCACTAGACTGAACTTAGTGGACCTTCAGACTAAGTGTTCAAACTCCAAGTCCAGTGCTTGTTGAAGTTTTAGCTACAAATCAGTTAGCAAAAGGAGATAACGTACTGTTAGGTTTAAGACTAAGACCTGGCCGGGCGCAGTGGCTCACACCTGTAATCCAAGCACTTTGGGAGGCCGAGGTGGGCGGGTCACCTGAGGTCAGGAGTTCGAGACTGGCCTGGCCAACACACGGTGAAAGCCCGTCTCTACTTAAAAAAACAAAAAAATACAAAAATTAGCTGGGTGTGGTGGCGCACGCCTGTAGTCCCAGCCACTTGGAAAGCTGAGGCAGGAGAATCGCTTGAACCCGGGAGGCGGAGGTTGCAGTGAGCCGAGATCACGCCACTGCACTCCAGCCTGAGCGACAGAGTAAGAGTAAGACTCCGTCTCTCAAAAAAAAAAAAAAAAAAAAAAAAAGAGCTGTATCTCAAGAAGGTCTAGATTCCAGCTCTGGTTCCATGTGACTTTAGCAAGTTAGTTAACCTATGCCTCAATTTCCTCCTCTATAAAACAGGGCTTTTAATAGGTGAAGTGAGAAAAGGTTTGAGAGGCCAATGGTTCTGAAGTCTTAAGCGTACATAACAATGGCCTGGGGATATTCGTTATTAAACTGCAGCTTCCTGGGCCCCGCCTTTATGCATTGTAATTCAGTAGATTTAGGTAGCTCCCGAGGATGTACATTCTTCTCTTAGGCCCCTGGGGGGGAGGCGGGGTGGAAGGGTGGGATTTGGCCGGGGCTTCTTCCCTAGAGAAACTTCGGTAAACACAATGACAGTCATTTATCCTTATTGTTAATATGCTGCTCCCCTTTTCTTTTTCTTTTTTTTTTTTTTGAGACGGAGCCTCGTTCTTTCGCCCATGCTGGAGTGCAGTAGGCGATCTAGGCTCACTGCAACCTCTGCCTCCAGGGCTCAAGCGAGTCTCTGCCTCAGCCTCCGGAGCAGCTGGGATTACAGACGCCTGCCACCACACCCAGCTAATTTTTGTATTTTTAGTAGAGAAGGAGTTTCACCATCTTGGCAGTGCTGGTCTCAAACTCCTCACCTCGTGACCCGCCCGCCTCAGCCTCCCAAAGTGCTGAGATTACAGACGAGCCACCGTGCCGGACTGTGTGTGGTTTTTTTATTGTCTGCCTCTACCCATTGGAATATAAATTCTGTGAGAACAGGGATTTTGCTTTTTTTTTTTTTTTTTTCATAATTTCCCGTTTATAATTAAAGGACTGGGGGGGGAGTCATGTTGCTTGTATTTCTTTCATATGTATGGTTCTTTGATCTTCCAAAAATGTTATGTTTTAAATTTTATTATTTTTAAAGACAAGGCCTTGCTCTGTTGCCTGGGCTGGAGTGCAGTTGGTGGTGTGATCATGACTTACTGCAGCCCTGAACTTCTTGGGTTCAGATGATTCTCCTGCCTCAGCCTTGTAAGTAGCTCAAAAATGTTATGTAAGATTTTATCATTGTCATTCCTGTGCCTAAAATACTCTGGCCATTCCCATCAGCAACAGGATGGATTTCAAAACTTTTGACATAACATGCAAGCCTATCATGATTGGGCCACTGCTCGTTCTTCATCTCCAGATTACTCCCACTTCATCAGATTCTGAACAGTTTGCTAAGATCTCCAGCTTCTCTGTGTCTTTGAAGACTTTTATTTACAGCATATATTTAGAACATTAATTACCTTCTTCAAGAGTAATATATAAGAGTCAGGTGGTTCACACCTATAATCCCAACACTTTTCAAGGCTGAGGCAAGTGGATCACCTGAGGTTAGTTCAAGACCAGCCTGGCTAATATGGTGAAACCCCTTCTCTACTAAAAACACAAAAATCAGCCGGGCGTGGTGGTGCACGCCTATAATCCCAGCTACTCAGGAGGCTGAGGCAGGAGAATCGCTTGAACCTGGGAGGCGGATTCAAGCCAAGATTGCGCCACTGCATTCCAGCCCGGGCAACAGAGCGAGACTGTCTTTAAAAAAAAAAAAAAAAGAGTCAACTAAAATCACATCTTTTTGTGAAATCTTTCCGTCATCTACTCTCCAACCATACACATTCTCTTCATGGAGAATTAAATGCTCCTGCCTCCCTGCTATCATGCTATTGATCTGATAAAATGAGTATCTCATTAATTTATTGTTGTTTGGTGGTAGGTGTTTGAGTGCAGTGGCAGTGGCGGAGTTGACAGGTAGCCTGAGGGGGATTAGTTCCATCTGTAATCTCATCTCATCAGTGCCCCTCCCTGGCATTTGACATTTTCTCAATCTGATCTAGAGTGCTAAGGGATTACAGAATGAAAACAAATACCCTTCCCCACCCAGACCCCTCTTCACACACCCTTACAACTTGGTTGCTACCCCAAAACTTCTCTTTTATAGAAATTCCATATAAATTTCTATAGAAATGTTTATAGCTACCCTCCTGGATCTGCTACCTTTGGGCAATAAATTCATAGTACCTAGCACTCAATAAATATAATTTGAAATAATTTGTTCATATATTAATTCATCCATCCTTTCATCCATTCATCCAACTAGTACACAATTTCTATCTTTCCCTAAATCCTACATCTCTTCTCCCCAGATCATCTTCCCTTTCTAGACGAAGAGCCTTATATCTGCAATCCAATATTCCTTTCTAACTTCCTCATTCATGTTTTTTTGTTTTGTTTTGTTTTGTTTTGAGACAGAGACTTGCTCTGTCACCCAGGCTGGAATGCAGTGGTGCAAACATGGCTTACTACAGCCTCTACCTCCTGGGCTCAAGTGATCCTCCCACCTCAGCCTCTTAAGTAGTTGGGACTACAGGCATGTACCACTATGCCTGGTTAATGTTTATTTTTTGTAGAGATGAGGTCTTGCTATGTTGCCCAGACTGGTCTCAAACTCCTGGGATCAAGCAATTCTCCCACCTTAACCTTTCAAAGTGCTGAGGTTATAGTCGTGAACCACCATGCCCAGCCACATTAAGCACACATTACTCAGCAAACATGAAGCCTAGGCCGGGCGCGGTGGCTCAAGCCTGTAATCCCAGCACTTTGGGAGGCCGAGACGGGCGGATCACGAGCTCAGGAGATCGAGACCATCCTGGCTAACATGGTGAAACCCCGTCTCTACTAAAAAATACAAAAAACTAGTCGGGCGAGGTGGCGGGCGCCTGTAGTCCCAGCTACTCGGGAGGCTGAGGCAGGAGAATGGCGTAAACCTGGGAGGCGGAGCTTGCAGTGAGCTGAGATCCAGTCACTGCACTCCAGCCCGGGCGACAGAGCGAGACTCTGTCTCAAAAAAAAAAAAAAAAAAAAAACATGAAGCCTATAATCTATATCTATCAATGACTCCTTTCTCTTACTTGTCCCCAGTGGTCCTAATGATTCTCCCTTCTCAATAATTCTTAGATCTGCCCACTAATGTGTGTCTAAAAATCTCAATTTATAGCCTAAATACACCTAAACATATTATTTCAGGGCTAGAACATTGCTTTTTTTTTTTTTTTAAACTTTTTATTGAGTGCCTGGTACCATACATGCATTATCTTTCTTTTTTTTTCTCTCTCTCTTTTCAAGGCAGAGGCTTGCTCTGTTGCCCAGGCTGGAGTGCAGTGATGCAATCTCAGCTCACTGCAACCTCAAATGTTGCAGTGTTGAAGTGATTCTCATGCCTCAGCCACCCAAATAGCTGGAATTTCAGGTGTGCACCACCATACCCAGCTAATGTTTGTATTTTTATCAGAGACGGGGTTTCATCATGTTGACCAGGCTGATCTGGAACACTTGACTTCAAGTGTTGGCCTCCCAAACTGTTGGGATTACAGGCGAAAGCCACCACATCCAGTCCATACAAGCATTATCTCATTTATTTCTCACAATAGTTCTAAGATGAATTACTTTCCTGGATTTATAAATAAGCCATGTAAAGCTTAGAGAGTAAATTAAAACAGAGAACTTCATTCTAGCCATGTGTAACAACAAGTCTACTTAAACTACTTTCATTCATCAAAATGTAGTGAGCTCTACCCTGCACAAGGCACTGTGGTAAAATGGCTTTCATGATAGACTTATTACTGAATCTTGTAAGAAAAATAAAGTGTAAAGTCCTATGGGAGCCCACTATGTAAAGGGCTCATATAGTAATTCATTTAGTAAAATCAAGTGTTCATCTGCAATCCAAATTATTGTAGTAAATGCAATGACCTCAGCTTTGAATCAAAGAAATGAGTGTTTACTCGCTGTGCCACTGTGTGACTTGAGGTCCTCCAGAAAAATACTCAAAATTACCACATCTTCATCAGTAAAATTAGAAGACTATACTTACATCAAAGTTCAATGCTTAGCACAAATCTTGGCACATAATAGGCATTTAATAAGTATTTATTAAGTGAATACATGAATACATTGTATTAATTTAAAATTTCTTAATTCTTTTCTAAAATACAATTAGTTTAATTCTTACCATTTAAAAATTGTGCAGAATTACATAAAAATCAACTGAAGGCCGGGCACAGTGGCTCATGCTTGTAATCTCAGCACTTTGGGAGGCCAAAGTGGGCGGATCATGAGGTCAGGAGATCAAGACCATCCTGCCCAATATGGTGAAACCCATCTCTACTAAAAATACAAAAATTAGCTGGGTATAGTGGCAAGTGCCTGTAATCCCAGCTACTTGGGAGGCTGAGGCACTAGAATTGCTTGAACCCGGGAGGCGGAGGTTGCAGTGAGCTGAGATCACACCACTGCACTCCAGCCTGGTCGACAGAGTGAGACTCCGCCTCAAAAACAAAAAAAAAACTCGATATGGATTAAAGACTTAAACATAAGACCTGAAACTATAAAACTACTAAAAAAAAAAAACCAATGGAAAAACTTCTTGACATTGGTCTGGGTCTGGGCAATGATTTTTTGGATTTCACTCCAAAAGCCTAGACAACAAAAGCAAAAATAGACAAATGGGATTACATCAAACTATAAATCTTCTGCTCAGCAAAGGAAACAATCAGCAGAGTAAAGAGATAACCTATGGAATGGGAGAATGTATTGCAAACCACACATCTGGTAAGGGTCAATATCCAAAATATTTAAGGAACTCAAATAACTCAGTAGCAAGAAAACAATGTGATTTAAAAATGGGCAAAGGACCTAAATAGACATTTCTCAAAAGAAGACATACAAATGTTGAAGTTATATGAAAACATTTTCAACATTGATAATCATTCAGGAAAAGCAAATCAAAACCACAATGAGATATCACCTCACACCTGTCAGAATGACTATTATCCAAACGACAGGAGATAACAAATGTTGGTGAGGATGTGGAGAAAAGGGAAATGTTGAACACTGTTGGTGTAAATTAGTACAGCCATTATGGGAAACTAAAGGGTCCTCAAAAAACTAAAAATAGCATTACCATATGATCTAGCAACCCCATTGCTGGGTATTTACCCAAAAGGCTTGAACTCATCAGTATGTCTCTTCATAAGTATGTTGATGAGATGTCTGCCGTCCTCTGTGCATTGCAGCACTATTCACAATAGTTAAATTATGGAATCAACCAGTGTTCATCAATAGATGAATGGATAAATAAAATGGAATATTATTCATTCTACACAATGAAATATTATTCAGTCTTTAAAAAGCAGGAAACTGTTTGATTTGTGATAACTTGAATGGAGTTGGTGAACAATATGCTAAGTGAAATAAGTCGAGCACAGTGACTCATGCCTGTAATACCAGCACTTTGGGAGGCCGAGGCAGGTGGATCACCTGAGGTCAGGAGTTTGAGACCAGCCTGGCCAACATGGTGAAACCCCATCTCTACTACAAATAGAAAAATTAGCCAGGTGTGGTGGCATGCACCTTTAATTCCAGCTACTTGCGAGGCTGAGGCAGGAGAATTGCCTAAACCCAGGAGACAGAGGTTGGAGTGAGCTTATATTGCACCATTGTACTCCAGCCTGGGCGACAGACAAAGCAAGACTCTGTTTCAAAAAAAAAAAAAAAGAAGAAAGAAAGAAAAGAAAATACCACATTTTCTCGTTTATCTACGGAATCTAAAACCATCAAACTCAGCAGAGAGTAGAGTGGTGGTTATCTGAGACTGGGGGTTAGGGGATAGGAGAAGATAGGTCAAAGTGTACAAAGTCTCATATAGGAGTAATACATTTGCTTTTGAGAACTATGAAGGAATATATTTAATAATAATGTATTGTACATTTAAAAATTGCTAAGAGAGTAAACTTTAAATGTTCCCACCACAAAAAACAGTAAGTATTTGAGGTGATGGGTATGTTAATTATCTTTATTCAGTTAGTTCACATTGCATTCACAAATTATAACATCACTTTGTACCCCGTAAATATATACAATTATAATTTGTCAATTTCGGGAAAAAAAAATTTTTTTTCTTTTTTGAGACAGAGTCTCTCACTGCTGCCCAGGCTGTAGTGGTGCCATCTTGGCTCACTGCAACCTCTGCCTCCCGGATTCAAGCAATTCTCCTGCCTCAGCCTCCTGAGTAGCTGGGATTACAGGCCCACCCTTATGCCTGGCTAATCTTTATATTTTTAGTAGAGATGGGATTTCACCATGTTGACCAGGCTGGTCTCGAACTCCTGACCTCATGATTTGCCCGCCTCCGCCCCCCAAAGTGCTGGGATTACAGACGTGAGCCACCGCACCCGGCCTAGGACAATATTTTTTAAGCCACACATACACAAATAGCATACTACTGACAAATCCTGCACTAAGAAGTTTGAAAGAACTTTATTTTCTGTTACGATTTAGGTATAATGGGAAAAATATCTTTTTAATCCCATGGCATGATAAAATTTGTGTTCTGTTCATTTTTATTTCTACCTGACAATCCATCAACAATAATTATATGTTACTCACAGTAGGTGAAGTGAGTGTTTTATGAGAAATTATGAGCCACAAATAATTTGTTATTCACTCCAGCACTCATAGATGCAATGTTGTCCAAGAATAATCTTTGCTTCACGGCGGGGCCCAGTGGCTCATGCCTGTAATCCTAGCACTTTGAGAGGCCGAGGTGGGTGGAAAACTGGAGGTCAGGAGTTTGAGACCAGCCTGGTCAACATGGCGAAACTCCATCTCTAATTTTTTTTTTTCCTTTTTGAGACGGAGTCTCTCTCTGTAGCCCAGGTTGGAGTGTAGTGGCGTGATCTCGGCTCACTGCAAGCTCTGCCTCCCGGGTTCACGCCATTCTCCTGCTTCAGCCTCCCGAGTAGCTGGAACTACAGGCGTCCACCACCACGCCCAACTAATTTTTTGCATTTTTAGTAGAGATGGGGTTTCACCGTGTTAGCCAGGATGGTCTCGATCTCCTGACCTCGTGATCCCCCCACCTCGGCCTCCCAAAGTGCTTGGATTATAGGCATGAGCCACCACACCTGGCCTCCATCTCTAATCTCTACTAAAAATACAAAGATTAGCTGGGCATGGTGGCACGCACCTATAACCCCAGCTACTTGGGAGGCTGAGGCAGGAGAATCGCTTGAACCTGGGAGGCAGAGGTCGCAGTGAGCCAAGGTAGTGTGACTGCAGTCCAGCCTGGGCAACAGAGTGAGACTCTGTCTAAAACAAACAAACAACAACAACAACAAAAGTAATAGATGAAAAAACATTTTTATGATTATTTCATCCAATCACTAGTTCATATATAATGAATATACATAGCTAATAACATGCCTTATGACTAGCATGAAATTGTCTATCCTTACTTAAATTTCACAGTGTCATCAAATTGTACTAACTGGCCAGGCATGGTGGTTCACGCCTGTCATCTCAGCACTTTGGGAGGCTGAGGCAGGCAAATGATTTGAGGTCAGGAGTTCCAGATCAGCTTGTCCAGCATGGTGAAACCCCTTCTCTACTAAAAACACAAAAATATGCCGGGCACAATGACGCACGCCTGTAATCCCAGCACTTTGGGAGGCCAAGGAGGGCAGATCACCTGAGGTCAAGAGCTTAAGACCAGCCTGGCCAACATGGTGAAACCCCATTTCTACAAAAACACAAAAATTAGCTGGGCATGATGGCAGGTGCCTGTAATCCCAGCTACTCGGGAGGCTGAGGTGGGAGAATGACTTGAACCCAGGAGGCAGAGGTTGCAGTGAGCTGAGATCACACCATCGCACTCCAGCCTGGGTGAGTGACAGAGCGAGACTCCATCTCAATCAATCAATCAATCAATCAATAAATAAATAAATAAATAAATACACAAAAATTATCTGGGCATGGTGGAGCACACCTGTAGTCCCAACTACTCAGGAGGCTGAGGCAGGAGAATCGCTTAAACCCAGGAGGCAGAGGTTGCAGAGCTGAGATGGTGCCACTGCACTCCAGCCTGGGCAACAGAACGAGACACCATCTCATAAAATAAAAAATAAATAAATAAAAATAAATAATATTACTTAGGCACAGTGGCTCATGCCTGTAATCCCACCACTTTGAGAAGCTGAGGTGGGCAGATTGCTTGAGTTCAAGAGTTCAAGACCAGACTGGCCAACATGGTGAAACCCCGTCTTGTCTCTACTAAAAATACAAAAATTAACTGGGTGTGGTGGCCAGTGCCTGTAATTCCAGCTACTTGGGAGGCTGAGGCAGAGAATTGTTTGAACCTGGGAAGTGAAGGATGCAGTGAGCTGAGATCATGCCACTGCACTCTAGCCTGGGCAACAGAGTGAGACTCTATCTGAAAAGAAAAAAAAAAAATTAATAAATTTTATTAACCAAGGAGAGCTTTAATCCTTTAACAGACCAAAGGCCTTATCCAGACAAAGTTTCACTCTTTCCATTGAGTTGGGCAGGGAGTTCCTATCATTTATGGCCAAACTACTTTTTAGGTGCGAAAATTGAGTCCTCTTGAGTTTATAGTGTAATGACTAAACCTGGAGCTTGACTGAGGTTTGAATCCTGGCTCTACCACTTATTAGCTATGGGACTAATGTGTGACTCTGGCAAGTTGCTTGACCTCTTATGCCCCAGTTTCCATTCTGTAAAATGGGGGTAGTTGCACTAACCTCATAGGCTTGTGAAGAGTATGTAAGTTAATACGTACATGGAATTTGCTAAGAACAATGAGTGGGCATGTGCTATAAATCTTCAGGAAAGTGTTAGCCATTCAAACATTGTTTCTTGGGTTTAAATAGAACAACACATTTCAAAACCACAAATCCTTCTAAATAAAGAAGCATTTTTCAGGCTGGGTGCAGTGACTCATGCCTGTAATCCCAACACTTTGGGAGGTTGAGGCAGGCAGATCACAAGCTCAGGAGTTCGAGACCAGCCTGGCCAACATGGTGAAACCCTGTCTCTACTAAAAATACAAAATTTAGCCGGGCATGGTGGCGGGCACCTGTAATCCCAGCTACTCTGGAGGCTGAGGCAGGAGAATCGCTTGAACCCAGGAGATGGAGGTTGCAGTGAACCGAGATGGCACCACTGCACTCCACCCTGGGCGACAGAGTGGGACTCCATCTAAAAAATAAATAAATAAAAATTTAAAAAATAATAAGCACTTTTCCATTGAAACGGGTTTCCTAGACCACATTAAAAATATGGGACACTCATGCCTGTAATCCCAGCACTTTGGGAGGCTGAGTCGGAAGGATTGCTCGAGCTCAGGAGTTTGAGACCAGCCTGGACAACATAACAATACCCTGCCTTTTTTTTTGAGACGAAGTCTTGCCCTGAAGTCCACGATAGAGTGCAGTGGCATGATCTCAGTTCATTGCAACCTCTGCCTCCTGGGTTCAAGCGATTCTCCTGACTCAGCCTCCCGAGTAGCTGGGATTATAGGCACGTACCACCATGCCTGGATAATTTTTGTATTTTTAGTAGAGACAGGGTTTCACCATGTTAGTCTTGAACTCCTGACCTCAGATGATAGGCCCGCCTTGGCCTCCCAAAATGCTGGGATTATAGGTGTGAGCCACCATGCCTGGCCTTCCCTGTCTCTTAAAAAAAGGGACTACAACCTATCAGTAATAATTTAATGTTATATTTCTGAAAGTGTGGTTCTGGGATCATTGCATCAGAAAATCCCAGGTTAGCTTCTTTATTTGTAAATATCTGGACCATACCTCTAAGGGTAAGCCTACTAATCTACATTTTTGATATGCAGTCTAGATTATTCTTGTCAGCACCAAAGTTTGAGATTCCTACTATGTTCAAGGCACAAATTTTCTATAACTTTGATAAGATAGTTCAACTATTAAATTTATTTGTAATTGGAATACAAATATCAATTTCTAAAAGAACCCAACTATGTATGGCACAAATTCTTTGTCTCCATCTAAAATATATTCATGGAGAGAAAACAAAAATTTTCAGAAGTTCAAGAGCTACAAAAATATTAAAACTGACAACCTTGAGGAGCCAACAGGGAAGCCTAACTCATTGTTATGCTTGGGACTTCTGGAGAAAGAACATAATCTCACGCTTTAGAAAAATGATCCAGTTTGAAGCTGGGTGCGGTGGCAGGCACCTGTAGTCCCAGCTACTCAGGAGACTGAGGTTGGAGAGTCCCTTGACCCCAGGAGTTTGAGATCAGCCTGGACAACATGAGAAGACCTAATCTCTTTAAGAAAATAAAATAAAATAAAACAAGAAAAGAAAGTGTTTCCAATTTGACTTCATCATCAGGGCTACTCATAGGCAGGATTAATCACTCTCTCTTGATCACTGGATGAAGAAAATATTTCTTAAACTGCCTGTTCTAGTAGACTAACATAACTGAAAAATTAAAATCCTCTAACTGTACTGTGGAAAAAACAGAATTTTGACCTAAATTTGTAAGCCTGGTTATCTGCTGTCATATGATATTGGTAGAAATATAAACTAGTGTCTGGGTGCAGTGGCTCACGCCTGTAATCCCAACACTTTGGGAGGCTGAGGCGGGTGGATCACTTGAGGCCAGGAGTTTAAGATGAGCCTGATCAACATGGTGAAACCACATCTCTACTAAAAATACAAAATTAGCCAGACATGTTGGCATACACCTGAAATCCCAGCTACTCGGGAGGCTGAGGCAGGAGAAACGCTTGAACCCGGGAGTCGGAGGTTGCAGTGAGCCGAGATCGCACCATTGCACTCTAGCCTGGGCAACAGAGCGACACGCCATCTCAAAAAGAAAGAAAGAAGGAAAGAAATGTAAATCAGTGTAGCCTCTACTGTTGAAGGGCATTTTGCAGTATTTATCTAAATTAAAAATTCCCTAAGTCTTTGATGCAAAAATTTCACTTCTAGATGATAATCCTACAGATATACGCATTCATGTGCAAAATAAAGTATGCAGATATTTGTTCATTGCAGAAATTGTCTAATATTAAAAGATTAGAAACAACCAATGAGGGCATGTTAAG
Organism: Piliocolobus tephrosceles; assembly: GCF_002776525.5. NCBI lineage: Eukaryota > Metazoa > Chordata > Mammalia > Primates > Cercopithecidae > Piliocolobus > Piliocolobus tephrosceles. The sequence goes on along the minus strand of NC_045444.1, from coordinate 37,105,204 downwards.
TAGATTATGGAACATCTATGCTGTGTAATACTTTGCAGCTATTTATGTACAGTACTAATATACACCAATATCCAAAATATATTTAATGAAAAAAATGTTCACAAAAAGGAACCAGAGATTCACGGAGAACTGGCCAATTCCAGGGCTGAGGCTGAGAAAGTAAAAAGGGCTTAGAAAATGATGGGAACGTGTTAAAATGACTCAGGGGCCAGCCAGAAGGACTCTCACTGGCCGAATCTGGAACAATGAATTATAACCCATTGATTGAAAAAAGAGCCCATACAGATACTAAAAATGTGCAGATAAAGAAATAAAGGAAGGAGAAGGAATGTCACAGCTAGGAAATCACCATTTTGCAATGATGACAGTAATAATTCATCGAGGCAATAATCAGTAGGTGTTAAAACCATTGAGTAGAAGTTTAATGAAGAGCAGTTTCAAAATATCCCTCCATGATATATTTTTTTTAAGAAGAAGAAATGGTAACTTCACAGTGGAGACACCTAATGAATATCACCAAAACTGGTAAAAGCTGATATCACTGAGATTCCCTGATGTGATTCACTGAGGAAACAACATCACTTCTACCTTCATAACCTAAATCTATCCATGAAGAATCAGAAAAATCCATATTGAAGGATGTTCTGTCAACAGAAAACCAAAAAAAACAGCCCAACACAAAAGTGGCCTGTACTCTTCAAATGACAATGTCATGAAAGACAAAAGACAAAGGAAAACAGAACTGTTTCAGAATAAAGAAGACTCAACAGTCATGATAACCAAATTCAATGCGTGATTGTGGATTGGAAACAACACGTTTTGTTTAAAGGAGTTGTGAAATTTTTAAAAAGACTAAATTTTCTACATTTGATAATTATGCTGTGGTTATGTAAGAAAATCAGAATAAGAACTCACTCACAGGAAAAGATTGTTCTGTGAGCCATAGAACCAAGTAGCAACCAGAATGAATTTTGTTTTGCTCTTTTTTTTGGAGACAGAGTCTCCCTCTGTTACCCAGGCTGGAGTGCAGTGGCGCAATCTCAGCTCACTGCAGCCTCCACCTCCTGGGCTCAAGAGATTCTCAGCAATCTCAGTTCACGTCAGCTTCCCAAGTAGCTAGGACTACAGGCATGCACCACCACGCCTAGCTAACTTTTGTATTTTTTTAGTAGAGACCGGGTTTCACCATGTTGACCAGGCTGATCTCGAACTCCTGACCTCAAGTGATCCACCCGCCTCTGCCTCCAAAGTTCTGGGATTACAGGCGTGAGCCACCAAGCCAGCTCAGAATGAGTTTTAAACTCGTTCATTTGATAAACACAACTCACCTCTGTGAACCACTTTTGCAAGCTAACCAATCAGCATCAGCCTCTCATGTCTGAAAGTCAACCAACCAGAGGTGAACTTACTCCAAAAAAAGATGCCTGAGTACCAGTCAACCAACAATAGTAGCATCCGAGTAACCAAGCTTTTAAGATTCCTGCCATCCCATTTATGCCTCTGAGAATCTGCCCATCCCTGAACTCCATGCTTCCCCCAAACCCTATAGAGTCCAACAGTCTGCCCTGCTCAGACTCTACCTGACCAGTATAGCTTTCCATTGCTGCAGCATGCAAATCCAGCTTTGTCTTTTTATTTAGATACTGAGTGGTGGTCTTCTAACTCCATCAGACCAGTCAGGCTCAACTTAGGTAACAAAGTTGTGAGTTGTTTTTCAGTTGCCACGGACCTCCTGGTTGAAGGTCATGTGACCTGAACATGCGCAGATGAACCAAGCCTACAACCACTGTCAGAACTTGCTAGCCTGAGGCGTGGGGACTGAACCAAGTGGACACCACATGGCAGGATCCAGGATCCAGTTAGATTGAGCCCTGGGGTCACCCCATAGCAGTATCCAGTTGGATCATGCCTCCCAGCGTCACCTCATTGCAAGACCCAATCAGATCACCCCTTATTACCCTATGCTTATAAAACCTGAGCCAGTCCTCAGCTTAAAGAGACACACTTGAGCACTTTCTTCTCTTACCTTGCCAGTTGACTAGCAATGAAGTGTTTCTTCTCTCAAAAGCTGCTGCTGTGGTATTGCCTTCTAAGAGCACTGGGCAGTGAGCCCATTAATTGCTCGGTAGCAGTCTCATCCTTCAGTAATTCTGGAGGTTCCTCCAAGATCATTTTGAAGACTCTTGTTTGGCAGCATTCCAGGCAAACTTCGGACCAACGGGTGCACTTACTGGGCTCCTTCTATCTGAATTTCGTTGGTCTACCAGATCAGCTGCCAGATGAAATCAGTATCAATAACCATTTGAGCTCTGTTTTAATTGAATCCCTGTTACCGCATTCTTTTATTCTAGGATTTATAACTAAGTAGGTCCATTAGGAGTAGGTGTTCGTACCAAGTCATTAGACAACTTTTGGTTTGGAGAAGCACCACTTAGTAATCAGACCTAGGTATCTAATAAGACCTAGGTATTTAATTCCTTTTACTCTTGAGGTATACCATTTGAAAATGTTTGCCATTAATCCACTTATTCTCCTGCTGCTTGCTTTTTTTATTTCTTATTCTTTTTTTTTTTTTTTTTCAAGACAGAGTCTTGCTCTGTCACCCAGTTTGGAGTGCAGTGGCACAATCTCAACTCATTACAACCTCTGCCTCTCAAGTAAAAGCGATTCTCCTACCTCAGCGTCCTGAGTAGCTGGGTCTACAGGCACACACCACCACTCCTGGCAAATTTTTGTATTTGTTGATAGACACGGTTTCACCATGTTGACCAGGCTGTCTCGAATTCCTGACTTCAAGGGATCTGCCCACCTCAGCTTCCCAAAGTGCTGGTATTACAGGCGTGAGCCACTGCGCCCAGCCTAAACTACTTTCTATCTCTATAGATTTGCCTATTCTGAACATTTTATATAAATTGAATCATATAACATATGACCTTTTGTGACTGGCTTCTGGCACTTAGTATTTTGTTTTCTAGGTTTATCTACATTGTAGCCTGAACAGTACTTCATTCTTTTTGATGGCTGAATAATATTCCATTGAATAGATATACCCCATTTTGTTTATCCATTTATCAGTTGATGGATATTTGAAGTTAAATTAACATCCCAGTCTAGAGCCAAATTAAGGACCATAATTAAGAAATGACAGTCTTCAGAGAAATAGGCAAAAATGTGCTACAGAATCCAGCTTTTTAAAAGATGAGTATTGTTCTAAACTATAGACCTGTACTAACTAAATCAATTAATTGTAAGACCTACCAAAGAGAAAAATATCTAAAAGCAGCAAATCATGAAGGAGATTTAAATAACTCCTTCAAATATAAATGTTTTAAATATAAAAATATACACTAAATAAAGCAGTTATAGAAGCCTTTATTTTAAGGATCTAATAGACAAAAATTAAAGATTATAAATTAGATAAAAATAAAAAATAAACTTTGGGAAACTTTCAGTATTCTGAGTCAGATCTAGTATCTGAAGTAAAAAAGGCCTTACCTTCTCTTTTTGTAAATGGGCTTAAACCTAATTTAGGGGATTTAATTTTTTAATGAATTAAAAATATATAATTTCAAGCTTAGAAAAATATCAAATATATGGTCAACATTTTCAGACATCTTTAAAATAAAAACAAACTGGAAATCAATACTTCTTATGGTGCAGTGGATTAAATAACCCATAGTGTCTCTGTTATTTGAGATGTTGAAGCCTGTAGATAAGGACTTTTGTAAATATAGTGAGCAGAAGGGCCATTAAAGAAACTAATATGGCCGGGCATGGTGGCGCACACCTGTAATCCCAGCACTTTGGGAGGCCGATGTGGGCGAATCATGAAGTCAGGAGTTTGAGACCAGCCTGACCTACATGGTGAAACCCCATCTCTACTAAAAATACAAAAGAAAAATTAGCTGGGCATGGTGGTGTGCACCTGTCATCCCAGTTACTCAGGAGACTGAGGCAGGAGAATCACTTGAACCCGGGAGGTGGAGGTTGTGGTGAGCTGAGATCACACCTCTGTACTCTAGCCTGGTGACAGAGCAAGACCCCGTCTCAAAAAAAAAAAAAAAACAGTATATCACACTGGGTAGCTAAAAAACAGGATGATTATCCAACAATCCATGCAGTCATGTGGCTCCAAGGTAGACATGAGCACCCAACAATTCCCAGTCCTTTTTCTAATTCCCAAGGGAAATAAAACAACTTTTCTGCTAAAAAAAAAGAAAAATTTCCCCTCTGAGACAGAGTCTTGCTCTGTTGCCCAGGCTTGAATGCAGTGGCCCATCTCAGTTCACCGCAACCTCCACCTCTCGGGTTCAAGTGATTCTCCTGCTTCAGCCTCCCAAGTAACTGGGATTACAGGCATGTGCCACCACGCTCAGCTAATTTTTGTATCTTTAGTAGAGACAGGGTTTTGCCATGTTGACCAGGCTGCTCAGGAACTCCTGACCTCAGGCGACCCGCCCCCCTCGGCCTCCCAAAGTGGTGGGAATTATAGCTGTGAACCACTGCTTCCAGCCAGAAAAAGAAAATTTCTATTAAAAATGGACAGTGCCAGATTGCTTTACAAAAAAAAAAAAGATAAGACAGATTTGAACATACATAGTAAATTGTGAAAGACTTAAGGAAAAATAAACATTATTTACCTTGGTTTACTAGAACCACCCAAGTAGTAAAAATCTAACAATTTAATGTCTCAACTATAACTGATATTTTGAGATCATTAACAGAAGACTATTCTTTATTCTCTGTGATAGAAATTGTGCAGAAAACAACATAGGACCCCCAAACTGCTATCCTTGGAATAGCCCAGTTATAAGATTGGCCCTTAGCTGGCATCTAGGAACTTAGGTCTGGGGAGGGTTTTCAACATTTAAATGATAAGAGTGGCTCATTGTACCTAAACCTGTACAAACAATGTGTTTTTTTCTGACTACTTGCTTTTCGTTCTGAGAGTTTGGAATTTGTGTACATGCCAGGCAGGGGATGCCTACATGCTTACCCCCCAGTAGAAACTTTGGGCACAGTGTCTCTAATTAGCTGTCCTGGTTGGCAACATTTCACATGTATTGACACAACTCATTGCTGCGGAGATTAAGCAAGTCCTATGTGAATCCACTGAGAGAAGCACCTTGGAAGTTTGTGCCTGATTTACCTTAGACTGTGCCCAGCTGCCTTTTCCCTTTCCTGATTGTGCAATAGGTCAGTAAAGACATATATAGATATGCCTTAGCCATGAGTATAACTATATGCTGAGTCCTGTGAATCCTCCTAGTGAATCATCATACATAGGGGTGGTTTTGAGGACCTCTAACCCAAACATCCGGCCAGGTGTGGTGGCTCACGCCTGTAATCCCAGCACTTTGAGAGGCTGAGGCAGGAGGATCACCTGAAGTCGGGAATTAGAGACTAGCCTGGCCAACATGGTGAAATCCCATCTCTACTGAAAAATATAAACATTGAACAAAAATACAACTTCAATCACTTTTACCTTCTACCTTGCCTTTCTGGTTTTGTAAGAAACATCTCATATACTAGAGCTGTTTTTCCCCCTTCTGCCTACAACATGTGAATGGGCTGTTGATATGTAAATGAGCTGCTGATTTGACATAATTATCAAGTATAGTAGTCCCTCCCTTTCTCTGAGGGGATATGTTTTAAGACCTCCAGTGGATGCCTGAAACTGCAGTTGGTACAGAGTTCTATATATACTATGTTTTTGTCCTATACATACATACCTATGATAAAATTTATATTTAGGCACAGTGAGAGATTGACAGCAATAACTAATAATGTAATAGACCAATATGCCCTAATAAAAGTTATGTAAATGTGGTCTTTCTCTCTCTCTCTCTCTGTGTCTCTCTCTTTTTCTCTCTCAAAATATTGTATTGTCCTATGGGCAGCAGAAATCATGGAAGGACTACTGTATTTCAACATATTAGTGATGTGGAAAGAGCTGCTTTCAAATGCAACTGGCCTCCTAGACCCAGCCTTCTGAGGTTTGCCAATAACTGCTGCCTGTGTACCTTGCCAACATCTGATTCTCTGTAACATTTAAAAGGACTATGCTGTCTTATGTTTTCCAATTGCCTTTGGGGTAGGTGCTGTCTTCTACATCTTGAATAAACCCTTACAAAGGGGAAGCTTTGTGGGATTCTATTGGGAAATGTTTTGCGACATTGATTGGAGCCCTTGAGAGAGAATATTTAGCAGCCTTGTCCAAGAACATTGTGGTCATTTTGGATTAAAAAGAAACATACCAAACAAAATTTAAGTTAGGAGAAAAGGCAATTTTCTAACAGATAGTGTTTTCTTAGAACTGATAGACCTTGGGCTTCTGTTCAAAGTGCACCATTTAATATTTTAAGCAAATCTGTATTACTCTAATTGAAATATGGATAATTTCCTCCATAAATTAGTGCATAAGACATATTTGTAATTGCTGCAGTTAACATTAAATGTTTCTAGCCTTAAATAGCTTCCCTTTGATCAATTGTTTCCTTATATGCTTGAATTTACCATTCCCAAACAGTTCATTATTAATATAGCTACCACTTACAACAAATTTGTCCAGTAGATTCTGGCGACAGATGGCATTTTCATTTTAGGAAGTCCAAATACTCTGCCTGCATTATTTCAGATGGTACATTTGTGGAATAAAGTATTGAAATATGCCATATAGTCCTCTAAGAATAGGACAGGAAACAAATTTTTCCAAATACTCAATGATATGTAACAGAGTACAGTATTTACTATGATAATTTTTGGACATAGATATTATGCCTGTATGTATTCTGTTTCATGCCTCTCCACTTCAAATCCTCCCTTCATTGCCTGCCCTATGAAAATGGAGGTGGGCCCTTTAAAATTTACTCTTTACCAGCCTGCACACTCTGTTAAGCTTTGTCAATAGAGGGTACTGGCTGGGGATGCCGTGGTTCACGCCTGTAATTCCAACCCTTTGGGAAGCCGAGGCAGGTGGATCACTTGAGGTCAGGAGTTCAAGACCAGCCTGGCCAACATGGCGAAACCCTGCCTCTACTAAAAATACAAAAATTAGGTGCCAAATGCTTGTAGTCCCAGCTACTCAGGTGGCTAAGGCAGGAGAATTGCTTGAACCTGGGAGGTGGAGGTTGTAGTAAGCCAAGATTGCACCACTGCACTCCAGCCTGGGTGACAGAGTGAGACTCTGTCTCAAAAAAAAAAAAAAAAATAGAGGCTGCTGGAGAGATGGGGAAGGGACTTTCCTTCCTAGTTTCAGGGTTCCTGCTTAGCAAGTTCCTGCAGTGTATGTGGCTCCTGCAGTGCCACAGGGTCAGCAGCACCCAGCAGCCAGCAGCTTCCCCTGGCACCTGCCTCAGATACTTTTGTAATGGAGGGTCTTCCATAAGACACCTCTCTCTGAACAGCATTCCCCAGAAGTGTGCTTTCCAGCAAGTTCCACCACAGCAACTTCTCTCCATCCAGTGAGCTACAGTCACCCTCTCCAGCAAGGTCTGGATCTCAGTCTGAGGGGCTGGAGGCTCCTCCTTGAGTGCTCTTTCTCATAGCTGCTCTGTATATCTGCTTATATCTCCTTATGTGTTTATTTTTCACTAGCCAATCCCTCATTACTCCATTCCTCTGTAATAGTACTAGTATAATAATTCTTTTTCTAAAAATAATTCTTTTTTTTTTTTTTTTTTGAGGTGGAGTCTCGCTTTGTTGCCCAGGCTGGAGTGCAGTGGCATGATCTCGGCTCACTACAACCTTTGCCTCCTGGGGTCAAGCAATTCATCTGCCACAGCCTCCTGAGTAGCTGGTACTACAGGCATGCTCCACCATGCCCGGCTAATTTTTTTTTGTATTTTTAGTAGAGATGGAGTTTCACCATATTGGGCAGGCTGGTCTCGAACTCCTGACATTGTGATCTGCCCGCTTCAGCCTCCCAAAGTGCTGAGATTATAGGTTTGAGCCACCATGCCCAGCCGAAAATGATTCTTTATATTAAATGTTTCCCTGTTCAAATTTCCGTGTGGATTCTGTCTCCTGATTGGACCATACTGATACAGATATGAAACATGTATACTCTTATCACCTAACTCTTAGCAGATAGTAAGAATGTTTATCATGAGCCAGACAAGGTGGGAAGGTGGCACCGCCTATAGTCCTAGCTACTTAGGAGGCTCAGGCAGGGGGATCCCTTCAACCCAGGAGTTTGAGGCCAACCTATGCAACATAGTGAGACCCTATCTCTTAAAAAAAAATTAAAAATTAAAAGAAGAGGCCGGATGCGGTGGCTCATGCCTGTAATCGCAGCACTTTGGGAGGCTGAGGCAGGTGGATCATCTGAGGTTAGGAGTTCAAGACTGGCCTGGCCAATGTGGTGAAACCCTGTCCTAACTAAAAATACAAAAAATTAACCAGGCGTGGTGGCAGGTGCCTGTATTCCCAGCTACTTGGGAGGCTGAGGCCAGAAAATTGCTTGAACTTGGGAGGTAGAGGTTGCAGTGAGCTGAGATCGTGCCACTACACTCCAGTCTGGGGAAAAAACAAAAAACAACAACAAAAAAACAAACAAAAAAACCCTGTCTCCAAAAATAAATAAATAAATAAAATATGTAGTATGCTAAGTAGTTGATCAGTTCTAGGGATTTTTTTAAAAAGTAGGAAAGAGGATATAAAATTTTAGGGAAAAGGTGGTTGAAATAAAGGCCCAGGAAGACTTTACTAAGGATATGGCTTTTGAGTAAAGAGCTGAATGCAACAAGGGAGTGAGTCATGTGGCTATCTGGGGAAGAATATTCCAGTCAGAGGGAACAGCAAGGATCAAGGCCCAGAGTTGAGAGTGTGGTAATATGGCACAGCACAAACACCAGTGTGTCTGAGGTGGAGATAATGGTGGGAGGTGGGGCAAGGAGTAATGGGAGATGAGATGACAGAAGTAAGAGGGGGCCAGATCATGATGGGCCTTGTAGGTTACAGGATGGGCCTTCTAGGTCACCCTGGCTTTCTTCTGAGTGAGACGACAGGCTGTCACCATTACAGCGAAATAATACACTGTTATTATAAATGCTCTTGTTTGTCCTTGAAAAGTACTGATTACTAAAATACTTGGTGTTTTAGAAGGGAAAAATAAAAATAATTCTATTAAGATTATTTTGTAAGTGATCTCTCTTCACTTTCGCAGGGATAGAATTTCAGAAGGCAATGTGAAAATGAGCTGTGTACTGTATTACACACGTACGTTTATTTTAAATGAACATATTGACTCAATTAAAGCTAATACCATGAAACTCTGCCTTTGGCATCATGAGACTCACTGTGAGGTTATTAAAACTTAGACAAAATTTAAAGAATAAAAATAAAAAACTTAGGTACATAGTGATCTTATTTATAATTAACCATAAAGTAAATGCTCAAAAATGATGATTTGTATTTTATAAACACTGTTAAGGATTTGGCTCTTCCAGTGGAATCCCAAGAGTCAGTGTCTTTAGGGAGTTTACTTTTCTACACTCAAGCTTTGTGGGATCTGATTTCTACTAGTGGTTTTTCTTGTTGGGCATTTGTTTAGAAGGAAACAAAATAGCTGTGGATATATGCTTTACAAATCTAAAAAGCAACACGAGACATGAAAACAACTTGCTTTCACAATAACAGAGCAAGAAAAAAGTTTTCTTGAGGAGGAAGAGTTGAAAAACATATTCCTAAAAAACTTCTTTTTCAAAAATATTCAGTCCAAAAACCTGAACTCAAATGTTATATTAAACAAAATACTGAATATATACATATATCAACATCAGTACATTTGCTTTATTTTCAGAGAATGATTTTAATGTAAAGAACATATTAAATTAAAAGTAAGCATTACTTAAATTAGCCAGGCATGGTGGTGGGTGCCTGTAATCTCAGCTACGCGGGAGGCTTAGGCAGGAGAATCACTTGAATCCGGGAGGCAGAGGCTGTAGTGAGCCAAGATCGCACCACTGCACTCCAAACTGGGCAACAGAGTGGGACTCTGTCTCAAAAAAAAAATTTGAAGGTAAGAGCAATTTACTGAAAGAATCATCTACATATATTATAAGGCTTTCTTTAAATCGGTTGTATAACCTATTTTTGTAGGTCTTAGAATATATAATTATAATCTATTTTAAATCTTGCTAGTAAGGTCATTAAGTGATTCAGTCAAATCTGTAGAAGTCATTGTAACCTATCTCTAACCCTACTCCTACTACACTATTGAGATATAGGGGAACCTAGGTCAGCAGTAATAGATGGTATTTAATGTCATTTAAAATATTTCCACACATTTGAATATTATTCTCAGGAAACCCTAAAGGACTTACATTTATCATCCATATCAATAATAAGAGTGACTGGGTGTGGTGACAGAGCGAGACTCCATCTCAAAAAAATAATGATAATAAGAGTGCATTGTACTTTTTAAATTTGCACACATTCTTCAATTTCCTGTAAATATTACTCCCAAAGAGAATCAAAACAATGAGAATTCTGGTAAAGAACAAAAAACCTGTGGAGGTGAGGAAAACAGAGTAAAAAAAAAAATTCCATAATCAAGAAAGTGAAAAAATATTAAATATAGTAAGAAAACATATAAACAGAGAAATGTTATACGGGCCTTACTTAATATTCACCTTTAATATTAAGTTAATTTCTCTGAGTTTAGAAAAATAACTGTCTTCTGTTCATGGCTTCTTGTTTATGCTTTGTTATCTAGAATTATACTTTACTTCCTTAAAGTTTAAGTCTGCATGAAACTGATTATTAAGAGATGCATTACCTTTCTATCACTGCTGTAAAACATTACAACACACTTAGTGGCTTAAAACAACGTTTATTTATTTATTTATTTTTGAGATGGAGTCTTGCTGTATCGCCCAGACTGGAGTGCAGTGGCACGATCTCAGCTCCCTGCATCCTCTGCCTCCTGGGTTCAAATGATTCTCCTGCCTCAACCTCCCGAGTAGCTGGGATTACAGGCATGCGCCACCATGCCCAGCTAACTTTTGTATTTTTAGTAGAAACAGGTTTTCACCATGTTGGCCAGACTGGTCTTGAACTCCTGACCTCAATTGATCCGCCCACCTCTGCCTCCCAAATTGCTGGGATTACAGGCATGAGCCACCACGCCCAGCCACATTTATTATCTTATAGTTCTGTAGCTCAGAAGTCCAACGCAGGGCTCACTGGTCTAAAACCAAGGTGTTGGCTGGGCTGTGTTGCTTTCTGGAGGCTCAGGAGAATCTGTTCCTATACCTTTTCTAGTTCCCAGCTGCGACCCACATTCTTTGGTTCATGGCTTCCTTCCTCCATATTCAAAGCTAGCAACATAGCATCTCTCTGACCCTGCTTCGTTGTCACCTTTTTTTCTCTGACTCTCTTTTTATGCTTCCTTCATCCACTTTTAAGGACCCTTACAATTACATTGGACCTACCTGTATAATCCAGGATAAGCTCCCTATTTTAAGGCACTTAATTACATCTGCAAAATTGCTTTTGCCATGTAAGATAATATAGTCACAAGTTTCAAGGATTAGGACTTACACATTTTAGAAGGATGGAGGATTTCTGCCTACTACAAAAGGCATGTTTAAAATCCTATTGTCTGACAATGACCTCCTATCTCTCCATTCATTCTCTCTTATACTCTGATTCCACAATCCTTTGAGCCTTTGTGGTAGCTTCACTTCATCAAATCTACCACTTTTTCAGTGTCCCTTGTTTCCTGATGTCCTCTCTTCCCTTCTAATTAAACTACATTCGGGCCGGGCATGATGGCCCATGCCTGAAATCCCACCACTTTGGGAGTCCAAGGCAGGCGGATCATTTGAGGTCAGGAGATTGAGACCAGCCTGGCCAACATGGTGAAAACCTGTCTCTACTAAAAATACAAAAAATTAGCGGGGCGCGTGTAATTCCAGCTACGCAGGAGGCTGAGGCAGGAGAATCACTTGAACCTGGGGAGCAGAGATTCAGTTAGCCAAGATTGAGCCACTACATTCCAGTCTGGGTGATGGAGTGAGACTCTGTCTGAAAAATAAATAAATAAATAAATACATACATACATACATAAATAAAATAAAATAAGAAATAAAAATTTTAAAAACTACATTCCATGGGTTATCTTTACAATCTCTCCTTTAGGCATGCATACTTTCTCCTCCCTTGCCCCTTTCTTGTTATACTCACATGACAAAAACCCGGCAGTGGTTAACCCAATTCTCCCTCTAGCCTCTCTTTTTCTTGTGAAGCTGAACATGGCTAGAAGAAAACAGCCTTGCTGACTAGTTTCCCATTAAAGTCCAAGACCATGAACTTCAGATGGGCCCTTTGTGCTGCCTGGTAATCCATGCTATTTCCTAGTTCATTCACTTTCCCCCTTTCCTAGAAGACTCTTTCGTGCCTTCTCTCTTCTCAACCTCTCACATCTGCCTTTCCATCCTCACTGTTGGCTCATGACTTGACTCTTTCACTGAGAAATGCAAAGCAAGAAGAAGTTCCTGCAGATTCCCACCACCTATCTTTCCCACCTGTTGACTTCTATGTCCTCACACTCTGCCTTCCTTCTAACGGGTCTGGGGGCAAAATCCACAGGGTCGTGATCTTGCATGTGGGAATGAAAGTTTATTTTCAAGACTTTTATCTGAAATCTAGCATGTCCTTCAAGTATGAATGTAGTTAATAAATGTAGCATTAGCAGTACCTGTGCTTTTAGCCCCGAAAGACACCACAGATATATGAAAGTTTTAGGAGAACTCACAAAATACTGTATACGTGTGTCACCACTTTGAAATTATTGTTATTATTGAGACAGGGTCTCACTCTGTCACTCAGGGTATACAGTGGCACTATCACAGCTCACTGCAGCCTTGACCTCCCAGGCTCAAACCATCCTCCCACCTCAGCCTCCCAAGCAGCTAGGACTATGGGCACATGCCACCACACCCAGCTAATTTTTTTAGAGACAGGGTTTCTCCATGTTGCCCAGGCTGGTCTCAAACTCCTGGGCTCAAGCCGTCTTCCTACCTTGGCCTCCCAAAGTTATGAGATTACAGGCATGAGCCACTATACTCAGTCTACTTTGAAATTATGGTAGTTACTAGACCCACTGCTAGATCTTATATACAGCATTAATAAAGAAACACATGCTTTAATGTATCACAGTTTTTGTTTGTTTGTTTGTTTTTAGAGATGGGGGTCTCACTATATTGCTTAGGCTGGAGTGCAGCAGGGCTATTCATAGGCATGATAGCTCACCGCTACCTCAAATTCTTGGGCTCAAGCCAACCTCCTGCCCCAGCCTCCTGAGTAGCTGGGACTATAGGCATGTGCCACCACACCTGGCCTTGATTTTTTTTCCCAATGATTTGATAACTGTTTTGATATAATTAGTTTTCTTTGTATTCCTTTATATTTTACGCATTTGAAAGCATTATTCTGAGAAGCATCCAGAAATTTCATCCATCAAAGAATTTATGATATATATAAAGGTTAAGAGTCCCTCCTGCGGGTGAATTATCCATGTCCCTGTCTAAATCCAGTCCCTCTATTTGTGCACTAGATATTGTCTCCTCTCACCCACCGTGCTAAGTGTCCTCCTTTTGTCCTTCCAGATCTGTTCTCACCTTCTCCTTGCTCTGGGCCCTGGAGCTGATCTCTGTGCAGCATCAACCAGATCTCGTTGCATTCTGACTTCCGTTGGGATGAGACAATGGGAGGTAGAAGTAGGACAGAGAAGGGTGGAGGAGGGAGACTTTGGGGTGTTTATCCTCCACCCCTCCCCACAGCCTTGGGTTGGCAGAAGCTCTTTTCCAGGTTTGGTTGGACAACCCTTTACTGTGGCTAAAGCTCCCTGTCTTGATTTCATATAACTGCCCCTGATTTTGCTCCTTCATGACCCTCCTGCTTGGTGAGCACCCTGTGATTCACCATTCCTTGAGTGCTTCTCTTAAGTCAGCCCATTCCTCTATTATAATCTCTCCAGGCTCCCTCTTTGGAGAGTGTCATATACTTTTTTGCTAGGGGCCTCACAACTACATGGACTCAAAGAAATGGCCCCAGCAGCTCTCCCAGCTGAGTTCATTCATTCTCATCAAGAAAGGCTCCTTTCAGCCCACTTGTCCTTACAGCTACCACTTCCTTGTTAGCCAGACCCACTGTCTCCAATACCTCTCCTTTCTCCTCTAGTTCACTCTTCACACACTTCAGCTGGGCCTTTGACTCCTCCCCACTGAAACTGCCCATCCAGGTCACTGATGATCTCACAGGATCAGTAGTTTATAATGCAGCACTCTAACCTACGTTTAATATGTAGTTTATTTATTATGTATATTAATTATTATCTCTCTCCCTCCACCAGAACATAAGCTCCTCAAACCTAGGGATTTTTGTTCCTTTGGTTCTCTGGTGCTCCCTAAGTGCCTAGAACAGGGCTTGGCACATACTTTTTTTTTTTTTTTAAGAGAAGTATTGCTCTTATCCCCCAGGTTTGAGTGCAATGGCTCGATCTCAGCTCACTGCAACCTCCGCCTCCTGGGTTCAAATGATTCTCCTGCCTCTGCCTCCCAAGTAGCTGGGATTAAGTCGCCTGCCACCACACCCGGCTAATTTTTGTATATTTTAGTAGAGACGAGGTTTCACCACTTTGGCCAGGCTGGTCTTGAACTCCTGACCTCAGGTGATCCACCCACTTCGGCCTCCCAAAGTGCTGGGATTATAGGCGTGAGCGACTGAGCCCGGCAGGCACATGCATTTTTGTTTAATTTAATTAAATGGTAATCATTGCCTGTTTAGGGATGGAAAGGTGTGATACCTTTCCTTACCATCATAAGGCCAAGACTCCTATAACAAAGGCAGGCTAACAGAAGAAAAGCATTACAAATTTATTTAATCAAAATTTTATGTGACATGGGAGCCTTCAGAAATGAAGACCCAAAGACCCAAGTAAAATTGTATTTTTATGTTTAGGTTTCAAGAATAGACGGCCATGTAGAAATGTGATTGGACAAATCGTGTGATCTGATGGCAACAGACCAAGTTGAGAGGCCCAGCAAGGCCTGTCTGTCTAGATTCTATTTGGCCTCTCTGTGTAGCACTCCTTCCTTCTAGGTGTAGGGCAGGACTCTTCTGGAATGAGGGTATGCCAGGGAGAAGGAGAACAGAGTGACCTTTCTAGGTTTTATGGCATGCTTTTTTGTAGAGGAGTCTGTAACTAGACTTGAGGAAGAGGAATTCTGGTTCTGGTTGCTTTTTTTTTTTTAAAGACAGGATCTCTGCCTCCCAGACTGGAGTGCAGTGATACAATCATAGCTCCAATGCAGCCTCAAACTCCTGGGCTCAAGTGATCCTCCCACCTCTGCTTCCCAAGCAACTGGGACTACAGGCATGGGACACTATGCCCAGATAATTTTTAAATGTTTTTCATAGAGATGAGGTCTTGCTATGTTGCCCAGGCTGGTTTTGAACTCCTGAGCTCCAGAGATCCTCTGCCTCGGCCTCCCAAAGTGATGGGATTACAGGAGTGAGCCACTGCGCCCGGTTAATTCTGGTTTCTACGACTTGTTTGGAAGAGGAAGGGGGCAAGAGGGAACAGGGAAGGAGAAGGTCACAGAGATCTTGCTTCTGAGGCCTTCCAATCTCCTTTAGTTCAAAGTGAGAGGTGACAATGTGCCAGCAGCCCTCGCTCTCGGAGCCTCCTCGGCCTCGGGTCCACTCTGCTGGCACTTGAGGAGCCCTTCAGCCTGCCACTACACCGTGGGAGCCCCTCCCTGGGCTGGCCGAGGCGGGAGCTGGCTCCCTCTGCTTGTGGGGAGGTGTGGAGGGAGAAGTGCAGGCGGGAACCGGGTCTGCAGGCTGTGCTAGTGGGCCAGAGTGAGTTCCAGGTGGACGTGGGCTCAGAAGGCCCCCGACTCGGAGCAGCCTGCCAGCGACGCCTGCCTGGGAAGTGAGAGGCTTAGCACCCGGGCCAGCAGCTGCCAAGGGTGTGCCGGGTCCCCCAGCAGTGCCAGCCCACCGGCACTGTGCTCAAATTCTCTGCAGACCTCAGCTGCCTCCCAGCGGGACAGGGCTTGGGACCTGCCCAAGCCTGCCCCATGCCATGGGCTCCTGCGCAGCCCGAGCCTCCCCCACTAGCAATGAGCACCGCTCCCTGGGCGGCAGCGCTGGTCCCATCCACCGCCCAAGAGCTGAGGAGTGCAGGTGCACAGCTCAGGACTGGCGGGCAGCTCCACCTACAGCCCAGGTGTGGGATCCACTAGATGAAGCCAGTTGGGCTCCTGGGTCTAATGGGGACTTGGAGAACCTTTAAGTCTAGCTGAGGGATTGTAGACGCACCAATCAGCACTCTGTGTCTAGCTGAGGGTTTGTAAATACACAAATTAGTACTCTGTATCTACCTCAAGGTTTGTAAAGGCATGCACCAGTCAGTGCTCTGTGTCTAGCTAATCTAGTGGGGACTTGGAGAACATTTATGTCTAGCTAGAGGATTGTAAATACACCATCAGTACTCTGTGTCTAGCTCAGGGATTGTAAATGCACCAATCAGCTCTCTGTAAAACGGACCAATGAGCTCTCTGTAAAATAGACCAAACAGCTCTCTGTAAAATGGACCAATCAGCAGCAGGATGTGGGTTGGGGGGGGCGGGGTCAGATAAGGGAATAAAAGCAGGCTGCCTGCCCTAGCTAGCGGCAACTTGCTTGGGTCCCTTCTTATGCCGTGGAAGGTTTGTTCTTTCGTTGTTTGCAATAAATTTTTGTACTGCTCACTCTTTGGGTCCATGCCACCTTTATGAGCTGTGACACTCACTACGGAGGTTTGCAGCTTCACTCCTGAAGCCAGCGAGACCACGAACCCACTGGAAGGAACGGACAACTCCAGAGGTGCCGCCTTTAAGAGCTCTAACACTCACTGCAAAGGTCTGCAGCTTCACTCGTGAAGTTAGCAAAACCACGAACCCACCAGAAGAAAGAAATCTGAAGGAACAGACTGTGGACACACCATTTTTAAGAACTGTAACACTCACCGCTCCGCGGCTTCGTTCTTGAAGTCTGCGAGACCAAGAACCCACGAATTCCAGACACAAAAGTACTCAGCATTCCAAAGTGTCATAGTTTGGGATATCATCTGAGCCCCAACACCCCTCATATACGGAGTAACACCTTAAAAGGTGAAGTGACAACACAAAAATAAAATGTAGATGAATACATGTCATATCTTATAAGAGGAATTTTTATTCTCTTAAATAAAAGTTATAGGAGGTCATTGGTTTGGACTTAGTTTCTGCACCAGGCCTAAAAGACCAAACCAAAATGGAGTCCCTCATGCTAAAGTTTCACACCACCAACCCGAAATTAGTTGTTTATCTGACCTTCCAAGAAACCAAGAGACACAG
The DNA here is from genome assembly GCF_002776525.5 of Piliocolobus tephrosceles. Taxonomy (NCBI): domain Eukaryota; kingdom Metazoa; phylum Chordata; class Mammalia; order Primates; family Cercopithecidae; genus Piliocolobus; species Piliocolobus tephrosceles. Next base: position 37,087,814 of record NC_045444.1, on the reverse strand, counting down.
AGAGATAATAGCCAAACCCTCAAATAGACCAGTTTTTGCTGGCATGATAAGGAAGTTGCCTCTGCTTTAACCTTTATAAGAAAAGTAACTTTGAAACAACCAGTCTGCTTTTTGTTTTCTGTTTCTGCTCTCCTCAGCCCTTTTATATCAATAAAACCAGCCTCCTCTGTTCAGCTCATCAGAACACTTTCTATTTTAAAAATGAGGTGCCTGATTCTAGAATTGCAAATAAAAGCCAATTAAGATCTTTAAAACTAAATTTGATGTCATTTTGTCTTTTGACAGTCCTAAATATATGAGAAAAGAGACCTTAGAAAATCAAGTATAACAGCAAATAAATTTTAACATTTGATATATTTTAAAAAACCATAAAAGTAAAAGACAAATTATAAACTAAAAATTAAATTGCAGCATATATGCCAAACATGGACATATATAATAATTTCTTACAAATCAATAGAGAATATTATACCAGTTTTTAAAAATAGTGAAAAAAAAGGCATGGAAAAGTAATTCACAAAAAAACCCCCAAAAATTATATAACCATCAATCTCATGAATAAAGAAATGCAAATTCAAACTACAGTGAGGCCTCATCTTTGCCTATCGAAACAGAAAATATTATATTAATTAACCCTTGATTCAGTAATTCTATTTCCAGGTCCTTGTCTTAAAGAATTAGAGAGGTGCACAAATATGTGTGTTCAAGGATATTTATTGCAACATTTATGAAAACAACCTGAAATTCCAACAATAGAGATACGCTTAAATAATGTATAAAACATTCATATCAATAGAGTATTTTACAGCTGTTTAAAATAATGTTTTTGTAGACTAGTCAATGATTTCAGAAAATGTTTATAAAGTTCAAGATTGGGCCGGGCGCGGTGGCTCAAGCCTGTAATCCCAGCACTTTGGGAGGCCGAGACGGGCGGATCACGAGGTCAGGAGATCGAGACCATCCTGGCTAACACGGTGAAACCCTGTCTCTACTAAAATACAAAAAATTAGCCGGGCGTGTTGGCGGGCGCCTGTGGTCCCAGCTACTCGGGAGGCTGAGGCAGGAGAATGGCGTGAACCCGGGAGGCAGAGCTTGCAGTGAGCTGAGATCAGGCCACTGCACTCCAGCCTGGGCGACAGAGCGAGACTCCGTCTCAAAAAAAATAAAAAATAAAAAAATAAAGTTCAAGATTTAAAAAGTATGATATAAAACTGTACATAAAGCAGGATTCCAAAATTTCAAATACAAATACATACAGGTACATATATACATATACCACAAATAGAAAAATGACTGAAAGAAAAAAATATGAAAATGTTAATGCTTGTTATTTCTATGTAGTGGGATTATGAGAGGTTTCATTTTTTCGTTTAAAGTTTCCTGTATTTTCCAATTTTCCCTAAATTATGTATTGCTTTCACATTTAGAAAAATAATAAATAAATGTTAATAATAATGTAACAGTGAGATCAAAGGAGTTCCAAAATATTCCAACATAAACACTGTGTGTTTTGATCATCCTTTTTGTTTTTTTTATAAGTGACTAAATCGTCCAGCTAAAAAGTTTTTATTTCCAGTAGAAGTAGTACTTGTGTTTTTTCCTTGACTCGATTTGGATACAGGATCCACTGCAACATATTTGATTTGGAAACCTCCAGCTGTCACTGAAGCATCACTTAGAAACTTCAAAGTCATGACATTTCCTGTTGGGGGGAAGGAGGCAAAAGAACAAAAATGTTACTCTCCTTTGATTTGGCTGACAATTCAAAGACTCTTCATTCTCATAGGAGAATATAAGAATTCATGAACAAGATTCCCAGAATTCAGAGGTCGATTCTCAAGCTGAAGAGTCTGTGGTTGCACTGCCGCAGGGAGCAGGGTAAGAGAAGTTTGTATTTTTTTCTTTGGTCCTCCAATCTGTCCTACAGGATATTTTGTCTATTGCATTTATTTATTTATTTATGAATGAGAGGGAGTCTCTCTCACTCTGTCGCCCAGGCTAGAGTGCCGTGGTGCAATCTTGGCTCACCGCAACCTCCGCTTCCTAGCTCAAGCGATTCTCCTGCCTCAGCCTCCCGAGTAGCTGGGATTACAGGCACGTGCCACCACACCTGGCTGATTTTTTGTATTTTTACTAGAGACGGGGTTTCACCATGTTGGCCAGGCTGGTCTCGAACTCCCAACCTCAGGTGATCTGCCCACCTCGGCCTCCCAAAGTGCTGGGATTACAGGTGTGAGCTACCGAGTTGGCCTCTCTATTGTATTTAAAAGGTACTCTTGGGCCGGGCCTGGTAGGTCACGCCTGTAATCCCAGCACTTTGGGAGGTCGAGGTGGGCAGATCACCTGAGGTCGAGAGTTCAAGACTAGCCTGACCAAAATGGAGAAACCCCGTCTCTACTAAAAATACAAAAAATCAGCCGGACATGGTGGCGTGTGCCTGTAATCCCAGCTTCTCGGGAGGCTGAGGCAGGAGAATCACTTGAACTGGGAGGCAGAGGTTGCAGTGAGCTGAGATCGTGCCATTGCACTCCAACCTGGGCAACAAGAGCAAAACTCCATCTCAAAAAAAAAAAAAGATACTCTTCGTAGAAGGAACATCCACTGAATTACAGGAGAATGGCAGGCAGGTCAAACCAGTGATGGGTGGATGAGTTATTTACTAAATGATGTCACAGCAACAAGTTTCACATTTATAAGAAATGAAGCTAGACTCCTACTTTGCACAGAGTACCTAAACACATTTTACCATCATATAAAGACCAAAATGTGCTAAATAAAGAGGAAAAACTTTATTATATAACATAAAATATAGGAATATTTATATCTTTTTCAGGAGGCAAAGGACTTCTTTTTGTTTGTTTTTGGAGACAGGATCTCACTACGTTGCCCAGACTGGTCTCAAGCTCCTGTGTTCAAGAGATCCTCCTACTCCAGTTTCCCAAAATGTTGGGGTCACGGGCATGAGCTGCAAATATATATAAACAAAAGCAGAGTATATACAATCCTAATGCGTGCTTTTATCTATTAACTCATTTAACCCCCCCAAAACAACACTGTGAGGTGAGGGGGATACTTTTTAAATATTCATTTTAAAGATAAGAAACTGAGGCACAGAGTGACTAAGTAGCTTGCCCAAAGCCACAGAACTAAATGGGCAGAGTCAGGTTTGAGCACAGGCAGTCTGGTTTCCAAGTTCATGCTCTGATTCTCAGACTGCTGTTTTCCCATATTTGGAAGATTTGCCTAAATATATATAAAAAAATTTTGCATGAGACAGACTGAGGGAAAATAGGGTTAATATCTCTAATATACAAAGGGCTGCTAGAAATAAAAAAGAGAAAGACAAAAGTGCCAAAGAATAGGCAAGAAATATAAATTCATAGGCAATTCATAGGTGTTCAAAGGGATAATAGACATTTAAAAATGTGTTCAAAAACACTACCAAAAATTCAACTTAGATTATTAATGATACTTTTTTGCTCTTCTATTGTGAGAGAATTCAGAGAATATTCAGCTGGTTAAAATGCAAATTGGTTAGGTATGAGTTGACAGGCCTTATTTAAAAAAAAAAGAAAATGTACATTGGGAGTCAGCCAGGCAAGTTGGTTTACGCCTGTAATCCCAGCACTTTGGGAGGCTGAGGCAGGAGGACAGCTTGAATTCAGGACTTCAGGACCAGCGTAGGCAACATAGCAAGACCCCATCTCTACTAAAAATGCAAAAATTAGCCTTGTGCGGGAAAATCACTTGAGCCTAGGAGTTTGAGGCACCCTTGCACTCCAGCCTGGGTGACAGAATGAGACCCTGTCTCCAAAAAAAAAAAAAAAAGAAAAAGAAAGGAAAAGAAAGAAAAAGAAATGCAAATTGGCACTGTAGGAATCTATTTTTTTTTTTAAAGTAGCATTACTGAGTAAAGACAGAGGTTTTAAAATGTTCATTGAAATGTTGAATAACAAAAGAAAAAAATCAGAATAAAACACCTCAGTATTAAATATTAAAATGTCAAATATTAGTACATGACAAATTATGGTATATCCATACAGTGACCTATTAGGCAGTCAGAAAAAGAATTTGAATGATCTAAATATCATACTCTGACTTGGAAATATGCCCATAGTATCCATGTATATAATGTTTGTATAATAGAAAAACATCTGGAAGGATGGTCACTACAGAGTTATCAAATGCCTTTCTGGGATGGAGAGGTGAGGAGAGTAGGCACATGCTTACTTTTATATATCTTATTAATGTGGTAGGATTATGGACAACTTCAGGTTCTTTTTTTTTTTTTTTTTTTTGAGAGAGAGGATGTCACTCTGTCTCCCAGGCTGGAGAGCAGTGGCATGATCATGGCTCACTACAGCCTTGACCTCCCTGGATTCAGGTAATCCTCCTACCTCAGCCTCCTGAGTAGCTGGGACTATAGGTACACATCAAGATGCCTGGCTAACTTTGTATTTTTAAATTTTTTTTTGAAAGGGAATCTTACTCTGTTGCCCGAGCTAGAGTGCAGTGGAGCCATCTCAGCTAACTACAATCTCTGCCTCTCAGGTTCAAGAGATTTTCCTGCCTCAGCCTCCTGAGTAACAGGGATTACAGGCACTTGCCACCACACCTGGCTAATTTTTTGTGTTTTTAGTAGAGATGGGGTTTTACCATATTGGCCAGGCTGTCTTGAACTCCTGACCTTAATTGATCCACGTGCCTCAGCTTCCCGAAGTGCTAGGATTACAGGTGTGAGCCACCGTGCCCCGCCGACTTTTGTATTTTTTTGTGGAGACAGGGTTGCATCATGTTGCCCAGACTGGTCTCAAACTCCTGAGGCTCAAGCAATCCTCTCACCTTGGCCTCCCATTGTGCTAGGATTACAGGCATGAACTGCCATGCTTGGCCAATGTCTTTATTTTCTACTTTCGTTTTGTAATCTATACCCCAGGTTGAGTAAGCGTATATATAAAAAGAAATAGTATTGTGCTTGATAGGATTTTTTTTTTTTTTTTTTTTGACATGGGGTCTCACTCTGTTGCCCAGGCTGGAGTACAGTGGCACCATCTCGGCTCACTGCAACCTCTGCCTCCCAGGTTCAAGTGATTCTCCTGCCTCAGCCTCCCACGTAACTGGGACTACAGGCTCCTGCCATCACGCCCGGCTAATTTTTTGCATTTTTAGTAGAGACAGGGTTTCACCGTGTTAGCCAGGATGGTCTCGATCTCCTGACCTGGTGATCCACCCACCTCAGCCTCCCAAAGTGCTGGGATTACAGGCGTGAGCCACCGTGCCAATGCTTGACAGGATTTTATGTTAACTGTATCTTATATCTTCTTTTTCTTTTTCTTTTTCTTTTTTTTTTTTTTTGAGACGGAGTCTCACTCTGTCACCCGGGCTGGAGTGCAGTGGCCGGATCTCGGCTCACTGCAAGCTCCGCTTCCCGGGTTTACGCCATTCTCCTGCCTCAGCCTCCCGAGTAGCTAGGACTACAGGCGCCCGCCACCTCGCCCGGCTAGTTTTTTGTATTTTTTAGTAGAGAAGGGGTTTCACTGTGTTAGCCAGGATGGTCTCGATCTCCTGACCCCATGATCCGCCCG
>NC_045444.1:37071024-37081829 GCF_002776525.5 Piliocolobus tephrosceles | reverse complement strand
TTTTTTTGATGGAGTCTCGCTCTGCCGCCCAGGCTGGAGTGCAGTGGTGTGATCTTGGCTCCCAGGTTCACGCCATTCTCGTCTCAGCTTCCCGAGTAGCTGGGACCACAGGTGCCCGCCACCAGGCCCAGCTAATTTTTTGTGTTTTTAGTAGAGATGGGGTTTCACCATGTTAGCCAGGATGGTCTCGATCTCCTGATCTCGTGATCCACCTGCCTCGGCCTCCCAAAGTGCTGGGATTACAGGCATGAGCTGCCACTGTGCCCGGCCTATATCTTCTTTTTCTATTACTTTGTATCAGTGTCCTCTTCCTGATTTTTTGCTAAATCTTTGGCTCTTTTGTTTAACTGTATTCTTTTCTGTTTCTTGATTTGTTTCTCTTTGAATGAGAAATTGTGTGAGGTTTTTTGTTTTTCCAGTTTCTTGAAGTTGTGCCAATAAAACCCGACCACTGATTTGATTACATTTGGAGTAAGTTGTCTATTTTAGAGAAAAAAGGAAAATGTAAAATTTCAGACTTTTTTTTTTTTTTTTTTTTTTTTTGAGACAGTTTTGCTCTTGCTGCCCAGGCTGGAGTACAATGGCGCGATCTCGGCTCACCGCAACCTCTGCCTCCCGGGTTCAAGCAATTCTCCTGCCTCAGCCTCCCAAGTGGCTGGGATTACAGGCATGCGCCTCCACACCCGGCTAATTTTGTATTTCTACTAGAGACACGGTGTCTCCATGTTGGTCAGGCTGGTCTGGAGCTCCTGACCTCAGGTGATCCGCCTGCCACCGCCTCCCAAAGTGCTGGGATTACAGTCGTGAGCCACCGCGCCCAGCCTAGACTTCTTTTTAACTTCTTTGTTTAGTAGGATTCTCATCCCCCAACTACCTCCTACAGCAATAAGATGTTTTCTTTCAACTGTCTGTTAATATAAAATATATTTTCAAGAAAGGAATGAGAGATAAGTAAATGGTTTAATTTAATAGGTTATCTTTCTTAAGGGAGTTTGTAACAGAATAATGAACTAACAAGGTGTAAGCATCAATCATTCAATAACAGCAGGAAGTTCCATCTCTTACATTATGACGAATAAATTAGAATTGAGTCACTGAAAAGCTGGGGTGTGGGAGTAAGTTAACTAGTAGTATCTGAGTACTCAGAAATTGCAACTCAGTGTAGTTTTATTGTTTATAGTTGCAGAAGTATTGTGATAATTTTATGACTTGAGAGAAAATAGAGCATATAAAAATGCCAGCTGCTGGTGCTGGTGATGGAAATAAAATATTGAATACATGTAAGAAAGAAATTTTTAGGCAGAAAATAGCAGTATGGGATAAATTAAAGAGTGATATTGCATATTAAGATAAATTTATGCGACTACAGGGCATTTCTTGAGGTATATTTCTTGGAATAAAGTCACAGAAAATAATGAGGGGGCAATATTTGGAAAGCATAGCCTATTATATCTGGTCTTTCCAGATTTACTATGCATGATTAGCATATTAAAAGATCCCTGCTGTCTTCCAGTAAAGAAACCTGTTTAATATTGTTTAACCCAATGTTTTCCAAATTTATTTGACCTTAGAGCCCTCTTCTCATGTAACATCTATTTAAATCTCACAGAACTTTGTTATTTGAAACATTCTCTGGAGAATACTGTACTAAGATAAAAATATAATGAATATGATGTAAGATTGTTTTAGTGACAAAGATTTTTAATGACTTTATAAATTACTTCAACCCTTTATCAATGAAAAATTTCAGCCATTTTATTAACACATTTATGGAAATCATAAACTACAGCAATATTTGTGGATTTGCAGATTCAAGACTCTCTCAGATGCATTACATTTTCTGCAAAGAACAAGAGTCTACACATTTTTTAGTGCGGGCAGTTGGCATAAATCTTTAAGTATAAGTAATTTTTTTTTTTATTTTGTAAGCTAGCAAGCTGCATCTGGTCTTGGTTCTTCCAACTTTAAAAAGTGAATAATAACTGCTGTTTACTATTTTACAGTGTCCCTTCACTTTCAGGGACACTGTAAAAAAACAAATCATAGTTTTGGTCCTCAATTTAGAACCTTACCTGTACTGATGATGTCATCTGGAAGCTCATCTCCACAGTATCTGAAAAGGAATTTTTAGAAAAGAGATGTCACAGAAATGATTATTATATAGCTAGTAAAGTGGCTTTTACCGATAATTAAGCCTCTAAGTAATAGCTCATTGTTCCATAATTTTTGAAATTTCTATTGTTATTTTACCTGGATTTGTAAGGGACAATAGGAGTTAAAGTTTGTTATTTGAAATAATCTTCTTACAATATTTATGAGATTTTATTTTATTTTATTTAGACGGAGTCTTGCTCTGTCGCTCAGGCTGGAGTGCAGTGGCGCGGTCTCGGCTCACTGCAACCTCTTCCTCCTGGGTTCAAGTGATTCTCCTGCCTCAGCCTCCTGAGTAACTGAGATTACAGGTATGCACCACCAAACCTGGCTAATTTTTGTACTTTTAGTAAAGATGGGGTTTCACCATGTTGGCCAGGCTCATCTTCAACTCCTGACTTCAGGTGATCCTCCCACCTCAGCCTCTTAAAGTGTTGGGATTATAGGCATGAGCCACCGCACCCAGCCAATGAGATTTTAAAGGAAAGATATGTGGCAGTTTTACTTTGTGTAACTAGAAAATTTTGCACAGTAAATAATTTGAATCTACTTGGAAAAATTAAAATTTTGTTTCTTTTTTTTTGAGTCGGAGTCTCGTTCTACAGCCCAGGCTGGAGTACAATGGTACCATCTCAGCTCACTGCAACCTCTGCCTCCTGGGTTAAAGCGATTCTCCTGCCTCAGCCTCCCGAGTAGCTGAGATTGTAGGCACCCACCACCACGCCCGGCTAATTTTTTGTATTTTTAGTAGAGATGGGGTTTCTCCATGTTGGCCACCCTGGTCGCAAACTCCCGACCTCAGGTGATCTGCCTGCCTTGGCCTCCCAAAGTGCTAGGATTACAGGCATAAGCCAGTGTGTCCAGCCTTAAAAATTTATTTCTAATTAATTTTATAAAGTTTTCTTCACAGTTATAGAAGAATGGGCATATGGTTGGTGATATTAATATTTTGAATTCTAGGATAGACTGATTTAAATCTGGAAAAATTATTTTGGAACTTATACGTACAAAAGGATTTGATTTTTATCTGAATCATGACTTGAAAGGAACCCTCTTACACATATAAAAAGGTAAGAGTTTTATAGGTTTCTAAATATGTAATTTATTCAAGAGGAAAAGTCTAAATTTACCTAAAATGTAAATTATATAACATAAATTCAAAAAATAACAAATTAGTCTGTTCAAACCTCCTAAAAACAGTAGTTTATAATTTTATATAAGATAAGATCTTGCTGTATCGCCCAGGCTGAAATACAGTGTTTATTCATAGGCCCCTTCCCACTTCTCAACACGGGAGTTTTAATCTGCTTGTTTCTGACCTGGGCAGGTTCATCCCTTCTTAGGCAACCTGGTGGTCCCCTACTCCTGAGAGGTCATCATATTGATGCTGCTCTTAGTGTGGACACCCCATCAACATAGTGCACTCTAACCCAGAACTGCTGGGCTCAAGTGCTCCTCCTGCCTCAGCTTTCAAAGTAGCTGGGACCACAGGTGTGCCCACCTGGACTTTGTTCTTAATTACCCCAACTCTACTTTGTGTCTTCATCAAACTATTTTTATAAACTATCTTTTCTCTACAGCAGTAGTCTGTCAGCTAAAGAAGAAAACAAGGCCTGGTGCGGTGGCTCACACCTGTAATCCCAGCACTTTGGGAGGCCGAGGCGGGTGGATCACCTAAAGTCAGGAGTTTGAGACCAACCTGGCCAACATGGTGAAACCCCCACCTCTACTAAAAATACAAAAATTAGCCAGGCGTGGTGGTAGCCGCCTGTAATCCCAGCTACTCGGGAGGCTGGGGCAGGAGAATTACTGGAATTTGGGAGGCAGAGGTTGCAGTGAGCCAAGATTGTGCCACTGCACTCCAGCCTGGTGACAGAGTGAGACCCCGTCTCAAAAAAAAAAAATGTAGAAAGAAGAAAACAAAACGAAAAATACTTTCCCTTCAAAAAGTATTCATTTTTGCAAGAAATGCCTTTGGTTTTCTTGGTATTTAAGTTACACGTTCAAAATCGACATAAAAAGCAATTGAGTCTGTCATTTTTAAATTGTCCCCACCAACATTTTTTTCCCATTAAATTACTATCATGTATAATAGAGAATTGAAAACTGATAGTCTATTGATAATTGGTAGTCTAAAATATGGGTTATTAGGTGGGGACCTGAGTATATAAAATACCTAATTGTACACTCTTTAATTTTGCAATATATCATAAGACACGCAAAATTCAAAGTATATTAAAGATTTGGAATGTGAAGAAAAAGGTTGTGTTCTAGCATGCTGAAAAGTCAAAGGAAAATATTAAAGAGAGAAAGGGTTAAACTTTGCTTATTTACCTTACATCCATGATACTTAGCGCAATGCTTTGTAGGAAGAAGAAAGGCAACAATTACTGAATTTATAATCTTTTTTTTTTTTTTTTTTTGAGACAGTCTCACTCTGTCACCTAGGCTGGAGTGCAGTGAGTGGTGCAATCTTGGCTCACTGCAACCTCCACCTCCCGGGTTCAAGTGATTCTCCTGCCTCAGCCTCCTGAGTAGCTGGGATTACAGGCGCCCGCTACCATGCCCAGCTAATTTTTGTATTTTTAGTAAAAAACAGGGTTTTGCCATGTTGGCCAGGCTGGTCTCGAACTCCTGACTTCAGGTGATCCGCCCACCTTGGCCTCCCAAAGTGGTGTGGATTGCAGACGTGAGCCACCGGGCCTGGCCCTATAATCATTTTTAAGGTTGTAAGAAATTAGAACTTAAAAACCTGAACAATTTTGCAACTCACATATCTTTCTTCCTTCTATTGTTACTCAGATCTTGAGGTATTTATAAAATAGACTAACAGTTCTTACAACTTAGCCATAATCAAAAGGCAGCTCTCACTACTTTAATAAGTATGTTGTAGCAGCCAGCTAAGAAAAATCTTTGTTGAAAAATGATATGGTGCTTTAGGAGAGTAGAACTATTCCAAAATCAATATTATAGGGGCGGTGGAGGAAAAATTAAAGAAGCATCAAACAAAATACTGGACATACATTTAACTTCCTGTATGGGGACCTACACGTACCTTCCCACAAAGCCATGGACATCATCGTAACTGTCATATATTTCAACATAATCAGCCAAGCAACCTGGGTCATCTTCAAGGTCAAAATCTAAAAAACTCAGGTGAATATGCTGACCATACTTGAGTCTAATGTGCCAGTAGCAGATTTGGTTATCTTCGTACTCATTTGGGAAGCCTGGAGATTTAAAAATTCGCTTTGGATCTGTAAAGACACCACCACACTCCTTTGCTGAAATGAGAAGAAAAAAAACGTAAAAACCCCAAAGCATTAGGAAAAACATTATCCCTATTAAAAGTGACATTTCTTAGCAATCTATTACTTTTTATGAAATATTGAATGTCTTAATATACAGCATCTATGGTATATTATGTATGCTTTTAGCTAAAGAATAAATGTATTTTTTCATCAATAGTTACTAAATTCTCTAAAACGAACATGGACTCTTTGTGAATTTATTTTTATTTTTATATTTTGAGACAAGATCTCGCTCTGTCACCCAGGCTGGAGTGCAGTGACCCAATCATAGCTCATTGCAGCTTTGAACTCCTTGGCTTAAGCAATCCTCCCACTTCAGCCTCCTAAGTAGCTGGGATGACAGGCATGTGCCACCAAGCCCTGGTAATTTTTTTTTTTTTTTTTTTTTTTTTGTAGAAATGGGTCTTGCTATGTTGCCCATGCTGGTATTGAACTCCTGACCTCAAGTGATCCTCCTGCCTCTGCCTCTGAAAGTGCTGCGATTATAGACATGAGCCACTGTGCCCAGCCATGAATTTTTAAAAAGTAAATATAGTAAGAAAAAAATGGCTAGGTGCAGTGATGCTCACCCTTAGTCCCAGCTAATTGGGAGGCTGAGGCAGAAGAATCCCATGAGCCTAGGAGTTTGAGGCCAACCTGGGCAACATAGTGAGACTCCGTCTCTAAAAAAATAAAAATAAAAATAAATTTTAAAATTAAAACAATTGAAATGTAATTAATTTTTGCTTTATTTTATCTTTTAAGGCATAACATGACAAGTCTTTTGTGCACACACCTGTTTTTCGTTGTTGTCGTTTTTTGAAATGGAGTTTCGCTCTGTTGCCCAGGCTGGAGTGCAGTGGCACAATCTCCACTCACTGCAGCCTCTGCAATTGTTCAAGCAATTCTTATGCCTCAGCCTTCTGAATAACTGGGATTACAGGCATGAGCCACCATGTCTGGCCAATTTTTGTATTTTTAGTGGAGATAGGGTCCTGCCATGTTGGCCAGGTTGGTCTTGAATTCCTGACCTCTGGTGATTGACCCACCTCAGCTTCCCAAAGTGCTGGGATTACAGGCGTGAGCCATGGTGCCCAGCTTATGTCTATGTATTTTGACAAATATATATACATTTATATTACAAAAAGCCCAATCAAGATGGTAGGGACTTTGCCCTGTGGTGTCACCATATGTCTTCGGGGCCACAAGCACTTAGAATAATGGATCCCGTAAATTCTGTTTGGAAAATCATTATGCAATTTCATGATCACAAGAGACTTTAAAGTCACTCTAATCCACTTAAAAGGAATAATTTATAATTATTCTGTATACTGCCTTTACTGATTTTAAACTAATACCCTAATCCTAATATTTTAGGATTTGATGGAGTTATTCAGGTTTGTTTTTTCCAAGTCATTCATCATTTAACAGATTTCAATGTTATAACTTGTCATAAGAAAAGCAAACACATATAAAACAAAACAAAAACACCACATCAGAATCAGTGGTTTGTAATATGACCTAGAGGGAAAGCTAGGAAGAAGCCCTGGTTAATTTAATTCCATATGAGGTAAGTGTCTAATGTCTAGAAAGAGGTGCTCCCCAGGCTTTCTGTGCTCCTGTTCTGCTTATCCAATCTTTGTTGTATATATTAATAAATAAGAAAAAATTCAAATCTTGAACTAATTTGGCTGCCTATTTGGCTATATTTATTTAGATCTACATTTTACATTACATCTAGTTACTGCCTCATCTATTATTTGGAATATCAGCTCTAACTTGGTGACATTGATTAATCAATAATGATTGCTTGATTTTTCTGAAGCCATTTTTTTTTTTTATTCCAGTGATGTTTCAGTGAGCTGTTCCCCTAGTGCTAGTTCAGGCAGTCAAGTCTCCTTCAAGTTAACCACATCCTAAATAGTCAGCATACCACCAAATCCAAAAGTGAGCTAAATGCACTGAGAATTGGGTAAAAACAAATCTCCCAGGATTCCGTACACATGTTCCCAGAATGTATTCAGCCTCTCTCAGAAAAGAAAGCAACTTATAATAATTTATAATTTAGGATTATATTCTTATGAAAGGGCAATGAAATACTGAAAGAACTGTTTCACTGGCACTTCTTCAATGACTCTAGAGTTTAATCTATGGAAATTATCCAATGGAAGCTCAGAGATCCTAAAGTTTACCAAGTGAAGGAAGAATCAGAGAATATATTGAAAAGAATAGTTACTCTTGAGAGTAAAAGAAGAGTGGTTTGCATAAATATATTTAAGAAAATGTAAGAGAGGGAGGGAGGAAAGGAAGATACGTATTATTGACATAACTAAATATAGGACTAAATTAGTACTGTATAGTGTAGGACTAAATAAGCTTAAAGCATGTCAAAGTGACTTGAAAGTTAAAGTTACATAAATGCACTGTTAACTATTTATTCCTGTTTTGTCTCAGTTAAGACTAGTTGTAGCTGTAGGCAAAAATCTTTCTACCTGGACTACATGTAATTTTGAGATATAGGTTAGTTACAGACATGAGAAACTGTTCTCCAAATGTTAATATCATTAAATAACAGATTTTATAATAATACACTAGAAACTCACTATGTAACTCTCCTACTGTGTTGTGGAATTTCTTATAGGGTAAATCCAAATGGGACATGTCTGAGGATGTTTATGATCTTAAATGCCAGGAAGACTTTGTAACATACTGTAATATTTTGTAACATTGTCCTGGGGGAAATATATCCAAAAAGAACAGCCTACTTTTTCTCTAAGAACATGCCCTAAGAATAATTCTTTATAGTAATTATGAGTTAATTTTCTCATTATTTCCTAGTTGTAAGCAACCATAGAAAAAATATGAATAAAAATATTCTGTATAATGATAACTAGTATATACAGTATATAACTGTTAAACCATAGAATTAGAGTTGCTTAGTTTGGAAGTACTAGCATATATACACAAAAATAAATTAGGGAAAGAATTTGTTTACTTTGTCTCCTTTTCCCCCTTGTATCGAAAGGACAATTTTGAATAGTTAACATTTGGTAGCATCACTTCATTGTTTTAGCTAATTCACTGTGACAAGTTTTTAATCTGCTTTTTATTTTCTTTTTCTTTATGGCTAGGATGTTCCCTGGCACAAAGAAGATCTGAATTCTCAGTCCCATCTGCCTAATCATTATTGACTCCTGATTAGGGGTTACTTAATTCTCTAAGTTTCAATTTCCTGATTTCTAAAATAGGTATAACAATAGCTCCTTGAAGAATTATTGTGAATATTAAGTTAGAGTGTAGATGAAGGAACATAACTCAATGTCTGGTATAGTATAAGCACTTTATGAATTATAGTTATTAGTAGTAATTATTATTACCAAATTCAATTATTTCTGGAAAAAGTAGCCATTTCTTTTTTAACAACCTCTTAGCAGCATGGAACTGTTTTTGCAAAACATAAAATTATTATTTTTAACACACCATGTGGGTTGTAGCAATAGGCATCCCATCTTTCACTCCTATTGAGACGGACTCCATAATCAATAATGCCAGTTTTTCCAAATCCACAATTGGGCCCTGGCTTCACAATGGGGTATCCAACTCTGCCCTTAGCCAGCCATCCAGCAGCACAGACGTGAAATCCTGCAAGAAGATAAAGAGTTACGGACTAAACTGGTAAACTGTCTTGGCCAAGCAAAAGTCGTCTTAGCTAAGATAGCCACTTCTAACAGTAAGTTTCTTAACTGCTCAAATCCAGTTCATGTAAAAGGGAGAAAATTGTTTCCTTAATTAGACAAACTGTGAATACACATGAAATATAACTTCTGATTTTTACTAGAAAACTACCTCTTACTTGAAAAAAATGCAAATGGACTACAAATTATTGTGGGTATGAAACTAATCCAAGTTCAGAGCTGGCTGCTTTTCACAAATGACTTATCGAATGCCATGAGATAATTTCTGAAATTATCAATTTTGAAAAAAATATTGTCAAGTAGTAATTTAATTTCTATTTCAGGGTCAGTTAAGATATTTTTGATATCTTATTTATTTTTTGAGATGGAATGTCACTCTGTCACCCAGACTGGAGTGCAGTGGCACAATCTCGGCTCACTCCAACCTCCGCCTCCTGGGTTCAAGCAATTCTCCTGCCTCAGCCTCCTGAATAGCTGGGGTTACAGGCATGCGCCACCATGCCCAGCTAATTTTTTTATTTTTAGTAGAGATGGGGTTTCTCCATGTTGGCCAGGCTGGTCTTGAACCCCTGACCTCAGGTGATCTGCCCACCTCGGCCTCCCAAAGTGCTAGAATTACAGATGTGAACCACCACGCCTGGCCTATTTATTTATTTAGAGACACAGTGAGACACAGTCTTGCTCTGTCATCCAGGCTAAAGTGCAGTGGCATGAACACAGCTTACTGCAGCCTCTACCTCCTGGGTTCAAGAAATCCTCCCACCTCAGACTTTAGAGTAGCTGTGACCACAGGTGTACATCACCACACCTGGCTAATTTTTTAATTTTTTTTTTGTAGAGATGGGGTTTCGCTAGGTTGCCTAGGCTGGTCTTGAATTCCTGAGCTCAAGCAGTCCTCCTGCCTCAGCCTTCCGAAGTGCTGGGATTACAGGTGTGAACCACTACACCCTACCAGATATTAGTGATGTTTTAAAAGATTTGAATGAAGATAAATTCTCTCATACATTTCAAATAAAGTCTCAGCCCTGTTTCCCTTGCTCAGCCTCAGAGGCTGTTTTAGTGTCTGTCAGTGCCACCCAAGATCAATTTTACTAGAGGTCCAGGATGGACGGTAAAGACTATGGGCTTTGTCTACCATTCCAGTTACTTTGCCCCATGCCACTCCGTGATTATAGACCAGCAGTCATCTCGGGAGGCTATGGGGCATTTGAGAAAACACTGTTTTTTGTTTTTCTTGAGTAATGTATCAACTTTGCCGGACGTTATCCAATCAGCAAAGGAGTTCTGAATGGGAGTGGTCCATTCTCCCCAAGGCCAAGAGAGATGGTAGCAATCCACTTTTGTATAAAGAAGCATATAACACCAGTTGATTACTGGAATTTTCACCAGGTCTTCTGATACCATCTTCCCAGTTTTTTTCTGCTTCTATCTCACGACCTGCCTGTCCTCCTTTTCCTTATAGCTTTTGATCCTGAAGTACAAATACATTCTCCCACTTAATGTAAAACAACTGGGGAAAAAAGCCACTAAATTCAATATTTCTTCTACCAAGTAAATTTGCTTGTAAGACTCAATATAATTCTATAGCATCATTTACCAACCTTCATACTCAGAAGTCAAAGAGAACAATACTAAAAACGAAAACAATGGCATTGAAATTAATGAGAAA